>NC_068450.1:55530159-55707659 GCF_023373465.1 Oncorhynchus keta
ATCTAGACATTATCTCACATTTCTTTTAGACTAACATTTAGTTTTGAACAGCAGAGATTTGTATATACCTCTCTCCACATTTGCAAAATTGTTTCAATATTCAAATTTGATCTCCTGCTGTCCCATAGTAATGAGCATGTTGGGATGAGACAGGCAGACAGACAGTGTTTCTCAGCCAGTCGAAATCATGAATCAGCTGGCATCATTTTTCTGGATAAATATACAAAAAAATATCAAATGAAATAATATAAAACAAAACAAGGGCGGCTAGTTTGCAGTCTTTCCAGCTTCAGATTGAAGTGATTGTGTTTGCTGTGTTGCTGGCTAGCATCTCTGGACAAGTGTCTTGACAAGTGAGCATATTTTCTATGCGAGGCGAAATTGCGCCTCAGCCAATTATTATGGCTGCATCCAAATAAATGTCACCAGAAAACAGCTTAAAAAAATGCAAATGCAGCTACTTTATTGTTAATCTGGCTGCACTTTTTTTTGACGTGACTGTAAATTAGCCTTAGTTGGTTAGCTAGCAAGTAAGGGATTATTATTTATTATTATATATGACAATGGAACATTTAGAACAAACAACTGGGTCACGTCCATAGATGCAGAACAAAAAAGACTGATCGACTGGGTCGTGTCTCTAAAAGTAACGTTTTAATGAAAATACGTCAATCATTATTTGAATATGTTGGTAAACCGTTGTATAAAGGTGATAATGGTTTGCAACACCGTGCCAATATATCCTCCAAAACACCGTCTTTGAGGCCATTAGCACTTTATTGACTACTGAAAACTAGCCCCAGCAGCAAGAGAGGAGTTGCCACCTTTATCCAATGTGTGTCTCCATAATGACAATCTAAATCCAATTGCTTTACCTTGTTCTCTGCATTTCGCCCTTTATTAGTTCGTGATAGTGAATGGTTAAAATGTATGTTTTTTTTTAGAACATTAATTTAAAATGGTATTAATACAAGGCACATTGCTCTAAAATAATCTTATTTTCAACTAGAGTATAGAAATCCAAAAGCTCCAACAGTTTCCTTTTTGTCTTTTATGTCTTTCATATTTTTTTTTAAATTCATGTGTGGCTGCAGACTTCCATCCCTCTGAACAGTCAGTAATGGCGTTAATAGGTTCCTCTCTGTCCTCACCTCAGCTCCACTGTACACAGTTCTCTCTTTCCTCTGACTTTCTAGCCAATGCTAGCTAGGTTGTGACATGCAGGGCTCAAGACTGACTTTTTTCATCACCGTCCCAGAATTGTCCCAAAGTGAAATTTAAATCGTCCCAAACTGGCGTTTTTTAAAATGTTATTATTATTATTTTTTTCATATGCCGACATGGGTCTACACTTGGACCAAGGTCATTCACAATGATTTAATTGGCTGTCGTGACCTTACTTTCATTAATCTGATGACCGTTATTTATCAAATCAACTAACTATGTTTTAATTGTTACCCGATTTTAAATTATTCATGTAACAATAAACTCATTAGGATTTGGGGTTGTTTAAAGAGTTACCATCTCTTGAGTTAAACCTATCACATCCATAAAACAGTCAACGTATTAATCATAACCATAACCAGTAATCATATCATTTCACAATTCTGAACAGTTGTAACCTCCTGCATCTGCAAAAACCAGAGCCTTACTTATGATTCAGTACTACACAAATGGGTTTAATTATGTATTTACTAACTAAATGGTAACACAGGATAAACATACACACTTAATACATTAAAACAGGTCCCTAGCGGAGTTACGCAATATGGCGGCTTGTTACAAAGGAGATGGGGAGGGCGAGAGAGAGGGAGGGACAGAGACATAATACTTTGGTACATTTAGAAACTACTCTCACAGTTATCATATACTTTGCACATGAACCGCCGCCCGTTTTGAAGTAAGAAATCATGAATGTGTTTACGTGTAAATGTCTTGGCTTTTCGTGGATTTCTGGCGGTATCAGGCCTTCTTGGATAGGGTGCTGGGCATTTGTGCGGCACGCTTGTCGGGCTCTGATTGACCAAAAGGAGTCCCCACCTGTCTCTTCTACTGTTATTCTTCCATTCGCTCTGGAAGATGATTCTTTGAAGATAGGCCAGCCAGCTGTGTCGATGGTTCCCATGGTGGTGAAGCGAGTAGTGTATTACGGTGATTTGAGGAGAGTAGATACTTTACTTAGGACAGCTAATCAGCCATACCAGTGATTGTCCGGGAGGTGATGTTATTGTCTCTGCCTCGTGTTGAGATTTCAACATGAGGCAGAGAGTTGGAACCACTGGAGGTGAGCTGCAGCTAAACGCCTCTCTGGTCTGATATGTTCATTATTAACCCCTTATTTTATTTTATACAGTTCTTCAAAAGGGGCAGTTCGTGAGCCTGACACTCTCTGACCTCACTCATGGGGCGGTGACTACTCACTTGTACAAAGTTATAGAAACAATTTCCTCTTATAGTTTCTAAGCTCACATGCCTCTCATATAAACCTCTTAAGGATCCGCCCCCTTTTTCTTGTTGTCTAAAATGACATACCCAAATCTAACTGCCTGTGGCTCAGGACCTGAGGCAAGGATATGCATATTCTTGATACCATTTAAAAGGAAACACTTTGAAGGTTGTGTAAATGTGAAATTTATGTAGGAGAATAACACATTAGATCCGATAAAAGATAATACATAGTAAAAAAAAACGTTTTTATTTTCATTTAAAAAAAATCATATTTGAAATGCAAGAGAAAGGCCACAGTGTATTATTCCAGTTTAGGCACAATTTAGATTTTGACCACAGCAGTGAATGTGAAAAGGTTTAGACTGATTTAATAAAAAATGTATCAAGTCTGCCCAAATATGCCTAATTGGTTTATTGATACATTTAAGTCAATAACTGTGCACTCACCTCAAACAATAGCATGGTATACTTTCACTGTAATAGCTACTGTAAATTGGACAGTGCTGTTAGATTAACAAGAATTTAAGCTTTCTGCCCATATTAGATATGTCCATGTCCTGGTAAATGTTCTTGTTACTGACAACCTCATGCTAATCACATTAGCGCACGTTAGCTCAACCGTCTTGCGGGGGGGACACCGATCCAGTAGTAGTTAACAAAAGCAGTCATAATTTTTCATATTTCATACACAATGTGGAGGATGGATACTTCTTACATGTAGTGTATATACTTTTCAAGTTAGAGTATTTCCTTTAACATTTTTAATGACATCACAAAATAACAACCAACATGACATTATTATTCTTTAGATCGCCTCTGACCATTCCCCACATTCTATGTTACAAATATTGTTCCAGTATTCGCTTTAGAAAGAGTTATGGATGCATCGATATGACATTTTTGGCTGATACAGATATCCGATATTTCTCTGCCCCAAAAAAAACGATACCGATACTTAACATTTTACCAGCCTTTTAAGCATTCTAGTACAGTTAAATAGTTGAAACACACACACGGACCAAAAAGTTATTTTGTTGGCATTTGCGTATGTCCCCATTACCAGTAAAACATATTCAAAACCTATTTCACTGCCTCCTGGGTGGCGCAGTTAAGGGCGCTGTACTGCAGCGCCAGCTGTGCCACCAGAGACTCTGGGTTCGCGCCCAGGCTCTGTCGCTACCGGCCGGGAATGGGAGGTCCGTGGGGCGACGTACAATCGGGCTAGTGTTGTCCGGGTTAGGGAGGGTTGTGTATCGGAGGCCCCATGACTTTCAACCTTCGTCTCTCCCGAGCCCGTACGGGAGTTGTAGCGATGAGACAAGATAGTAGCTACTAAAACAATTGGATACCACGAAATTGGGGAGAAAAAGGGGTTAAAATAAAATAAAACTATTTCACTGTCACTGTGTCCGTTTCCATCTTGTCCAGCTGTGTCTGTAACATTCACGTAAACCCTGTTTCTTGTCTGCATCGAAGTATCGGTCCTTGTACCAATCATCGAGCAAGGTGGCGACACAGTAAAGAGGCTCACAGAGAATGCCACCGAATTGCTTGTTCATAGCCTCTTGTAGAGTACTTTTGCAAGTTTTAACCCCTTTTGTCTTTGTCGGTAGTTTTGTTGAGCAGGAGTTTCAATGCCATGACAGAGGGCATCACATCTGCTGCAGCCGCAGTTGATGAGCTTATTTCTCGAGCCAGTTGTTCGAATGGAGCCAGGAGTGTGTTCATGTTTACAAGTTTCAAACATGTTCTCAAATGCCATTGAAATGGCAGCAGCGGTATGATAACCAGCACATTCTTGGGCAATGCAATACGACTTTCCTCAGTACTAAATTGTCGTCAGCCCACTGTGCTGTCAGACTCTGCATGCTCATGGGCCTGACACCGCTGGTCCAAAACGCCAGTCGTGAAGCTAATAACAGTGACGCCCATAGCAAGTAGCTCATGGGTGTGCGTTTCAGCAATACTGTGCAACTCCGGTAGGGCAACATCTGAAAAATAGCGCCTACTTGGTTGTGTGTACCGGGGCTCGAGGTGCTCGACCATTCGGTGAAAGCCAACATTATCCACGGCAGAGAACGGTTGATTGTCAAAGGCAATGAATTCCATTATCTTGGCATTAATGGATTTCGCCTTTTGAGTTGTCTCTGAAATGTTCTTACTCTTTCAAATGACGGCTCGAACTTGTTTAGTTGTTGGAAGTGTGTGCTTAATATTTTTCTGCTTTTGCTCTGTGTACGTTTATGTAGGTATCTACGTACGTTTATATAGGTCAGCTATGACATCAGGTCTGCACATCGGCGTTAAACTAGACATCGGGCCGATGCCAATTTTGGCATTTTTAGCTAAAATCGGCCAATTCCGATATGCTTACTGATATAACGTGCACCCCTAGTTAGAGTTTTGGTGGGAAAACGTCTGCGGCACATTCCTGTGTGAACATTGGCGAGGGAGATAGCTGAAAGTTCTAATCCCTGATTTACCACAGGGTGTGCCCCCCCCCCCCCATCTGTGGGTAAGAGAGGGTCTGGTTGAAGTCATCCATTGCCTAGCCGATCTAACCTATTTGGATCCTCACAGGCCAATCATGACAAGGCTAGTAAGAGTAGCTTCGCCTACTACTGAAATAGATAAATGGGTTTGTCAACTAAGTCATGAATTCACTCTAAAAAGCCTAACATTGGAATAATATTTACAAATATAATTGGCCTACATGTAAAAGTGTAGCCTGGACTGTATGCGTATTGGCTACAGCCTCGTCAACACCGACGCTAACACGAGAAAGGCGTCAGAAAAAAAATCGCCAGACTTTAATGAGACTTTTAATGACATAAATGTCATCTAAATGCCAGTCATGTTCGACAATTATCATGTAGGATAATGTCTTGATTCTTTTGACGTACTTGAGGCACAGTTCGTTCAGATCAAATGGTCATGGCACACCTCACTCACCTTGCAATAGGAGCGGAGGCAGTCAGCATCCACAATCCTAGTCATATTAGCAGCCCTTGTTGCTCGTTCCATTTGTAGATTTCCCCTCTTTCTACATTTCTAACAGATATTTTCATCTCTGTCACACGAAACCACTCGCATGTGTGGTGTGCTCTTTAGAATGGTGTGTTCCCGCTAATTGCATTTTTAGAACATTCACACACAGCCTACTGCTTTGTTCACATTGCTGCTCTTATAATATATAGAAATAATAGTTTATCAACATTTTTAAGCTATAAGTTCTGATCTGTTGCGTCATCTTCATTGCTTTTTAACATTTGGGGATGAACCTACAGTAGGCCTAGGATCTATTGTCCAGAACCTATCCCAGACATATTTTTGTATCGTCCCCGGTACGACAGGACACCCTGGTTATATAGCCTACCCATAAAGAAAGCACATCGTTCGATCATCTCTCTGAAACTGATGAATGATTATTTCTCAGTTTCTCTCCCTTTCTGTTTTGGCTCTAATAAACTACTGCCTCTGCCTCTACCACTCAGCAGATAGTCCGTGTAATTAATATATGTTTTTTTTTATTAAGAAAAATCTCATGGCAGCCGCAGTGCAATTTAGAAGCAGCCCAAAAACCTGTGACCAATACATTTTCACCTGCGACATCGTTTTCTGAGTAACCAAATTTTACAGGAAAACTACGGACATGGCAACCCTTTCTTCTACTGTGTTTAACGGCAGTTGGCATCCAATGTTTATGGTGCATTACCGCTACCACCAACTGAACTGCGGTGAAATAATTCAACTCCATTCCATTTGAGGGGGGGACAAACTAAAACAAAATTATAAAGCTCTAACTCTGTCCTTCAAAGTTCCATAGCCCCCCCACCAGGCTCCGGGGCCGCCTCCGGGGCCTGAGAGGGTGGTACTGCTCATGCCAGTACCTCGAAAAAATCCTTCAGTTCCAGGAACCGCTCTGCTGCGTCCAACAATAACATCCATCCTTCCGGACCTCTTCTCTACGTTAGCTGTGCCATTGACCACCATTGCCATAAAAACCTTCACATGTAAGATCTCTGGGTCCTGCTGGTGAGAGGCCTTCCCTGCCGCCTGCAGAGAAGGCCGATCCACCACCATGGACTCTTCAGGACCACTCAATCCCTCAACCCTTTTGCTGCATATGATATCTGATTAGCCCTAACTCTTGCAACCTCCCCCTCCTCCACCCTCGTCAGACATCACTTCATGGTTCCCCCCACATTTGCAACACTTCACATTCTCCACACTTCTACAACACATTAGATGATCTCCTCCACAACATGGACATCTCAGCTTTTCCCTTCTGCATACACTCCTAATGTCCAAAAGCTTTAGGGGTTACACTGCATCACTCTTGGCACAAATGCTCTGACATGATAATTCATATATCCCAACTTCATCTTGGTAGGGAGGGACTCTCCTTAAAAAAAACAAAAGGACACTCCTCACTTTCTCTCCATTAACCACTCGATTTACCCGAAGTGGGTCAACCACTCCAGGGATATTCTAATTTTCTTTAAAGTCAACTCCCCATGAAACGCCCAACATTACCCCCTTAATCTGAGTTTTCACATTGACGGGTGCCCTACAATACAGCAGGTTTTTCAAATCGGATGAGCCACAACACATCCTCTTTCTGCTCCGCGGAAGTACAAGAAATCAAACTAGCCTACTTCTCATGATCCTCACAGCTTTAACTTGACCTAACACTTTTCCCACCAGTTGAAATATCACAAACGGAATCCTCAAGTTTGGCATTTGGGCCATCTGCTCCTCTTCTACAAACTGTACTCCTGCCATGTAAGAGGACACGTAACTTTGCTCCTTTTTCCATTCTCTACACTCTACATTCTTCCACTATTCCGCCGCCATTAGATTGAAGATCCAAGTTTGCACCTGCTTCCGCCATCCTCGCTTCAGTCACGCAAGACCCCTCGTTCAATAGCAGCACCTGGCTCTCTCGGTTCGGCTATAAAGTTCTGGGTTAACAGAGATTACCCGAAGACAAAGTTGCTCGCTGTATTACCCTTGTGTTTCTTTATGGACCATTAGTGTTGTTTAGACCAGTAATGAGCTATACCCCCTCCATTATAATCATTAGTCAGATTGTGGCTGTTGGTAAAAATTATTGACTATTATATGCAATTTTTTGCGCCAATTAACAACAGCACAGATGAGTGTGAAATCTTGAACATAGGCTATCTTAGACCCCATGTATCTTATGTCAGATCATCAGTACCTAGCTCATCAGCTTCTAACTTCTAACTCCTCTTTTCTCCTTCCCTTCAGATTTCCAGCAGTTCATTGTCTCTGAAGAGGAGTTTCCCCCCGAGCAGCAGCATTATAAGCAGGAGTGGAGCCCCAGTCTGGGGAAATATAATTGGAACCCCATACAGATTAAAGAGGAACAGGGGGAATTCAGTATCATCCAGGAGGAGGAAGACTCTGTATTCACTCCTGCCTGGGTGAAAAGTGACTATGATCAGTACTCAACTCAGTCCTCACAAACCCAAAGTGAAGAATACAAAGACAGAATGGCCTCAACTGAACAGATCAAAGCAGAACCTAAGGAAGATGATTCCTCAGAGACAACCAGTGACTCTCATCCCCAGGGCAAATTAAAGAAGACATGGACAGAAAAAGGACAAAGCTTGAATG
This sequence comes from Oncorhynchus keta, assembly GCF_023373465.1. Taxonomy (NCBI): domain Eukaryota; kingdom Metazoa; phylum Chordata; class Actinopteri; order Salmoniformes; family Salmonidae; genus Oncorhynchus; species Oncorhynchus keta. The sequence goes on from NC_068450.1 coordinate 55,538,251, forward strand.
GTAGAAAATCCATGGATTTGAAATCACCAGTGCAAAGGAGTAGTCACACAGAAGATAAATCATTTTGCTGTAGTGATTGTGGTGAATGTTTTGCTCAGATGGGAACACTGGATTCTCATATGAGGACCCACACACGGGATAAATCGTATCACTGTCAGGATTGTGACAAAGTATTCACTCGGATTGACTGCTTCAAATTGCACATGAAGGCCCACACAGGAGAGAAACCGCATCGCTGTGGTGAATGTGGCAAATGTTTTTCTCAAGTTGGGTATCTGAACTATCACATAAAGACTCACACAGGGGAGAAACCTCATCGCTGTCATGATTGTGGCAAATGTTTCTTTCGAGTTGGTGAGCTGACACTTCATAGGAGGATTCACACAGGCGAGAAACCACATCGCTGCCAGGTCTGTGGCAAATGTTTTGCTCGTCCTAGTAATCTGAGTTCTCACATTAGGATTCACACAGGGGAGAAATCTTATAGCTGTCATTATTGTGGCAAAAAATTTCGTCATAAAGGTAATCTGACAACACATATGAGGATTCACACGAGGAAAATCACATTGTCGCTATAGTAGCAGATCTTTCAGCACTGGCGGTAGTCACATGAGTTCATATGAGGATAATCACATGAACGATAAACTATATTGCTGTCAGGATTGTTGTAAATATTTCACTAATTGTTTGAATCTGAATTGACTGGGGAGACGGAGAGAAAGAGACCACATTACTGCCATGACTAGAAAATATTTCATGACTGCCTTTTTTTGACATTGTGTATGAGAGGAACACGGGAGGAATCTTACAAGAGTCTGTCAAATGCTTAAATGCCAAAAGTGCATTGAATTGTCATCAGAATAGACACTGAAAAGAATCTATTTAAGTCAAAACAAAGCCATGCTTAAGTGGACACATGGACATCAGTCAGACGATTGAGTCACATTTTGTAACTTCCACCTGTGAGTGGAGATACGGTTCTTGGGTGAATAATATACTCTTGTCTTTTGCTATTTGTAATACTACAAATAGTTACTATTGTTCATAGTTTTATACTTGATTACATTGTATAGTCATCTTTAACTTTCCATGTGAACCCTGCACAATATCTGTCAAATAATTAATCCAACGACCGTTATAAGATTATTTTGATCTGATAAAGCCCACGTTGATGTAAGCTGTAACCGAGTCTAGCTCAAACGGCCACTTGAACTGGTCCATTTGAATCTAGTAGAAACCATTTGATTCCAGTTCAGCCCACGAGACACCAGTAACCATTCTTTACCTGAACTAACTGGAATTTCCCCTAGGGAATTGATGCATTGTTTATGTGTGCATGTATGATACCTACTTCGGTGTGTTATTGTGTGTTTTGCCCCCTATTGAGTATTGTCTTCCTTGTCAGTCATGATAAAACATTTTATGGAAAAGTCATAGAATGATTTTGTGAAAAGAGTTGGAGCCCTGTTAAAAAGACCCAAAATTACTTAGAGGTCCATGTGTTTTATGACTAGTATAAGATATGTTGATAATACAATAATTTGAGCCTTTATTATTCATTTGACAGTTTCACGTGACATGACTAACTTTGACGTAATTACACTTGACCTGGAAGCGTTTCAATACTCTTGTTGGCTTCACAGGTGACAACATGAGCTAGCTATAGGCGTTATTTGAAAAATGTCTAAAGTTGAGTGATTTTTAACCAACAATGTTGGTTTGTGCCTAGGCTACATCTAGCAAGCTTACGCTGGTCACTAGCAACCCACTTCTGCATATTTATAGCCTGAAAAGCCGCTAGGGGTTGCTTCAAGGTTATTAAAGTTTTGTGATTTAATATTCGTTTTTTTATTTTGATTAGAAATTCAATTTAGTTAGAGTTAGTTTATAGACTTGATTTGCTAGTTTTTTATTTTCTTTGAGTTTTGATAGAAATGTTTGTTTCGTTTTTATATTTAGTTTGTGTTAGGGACAGAAAGTAGCCTATGGGTGGGAAGCTAGGAGACATTTGTTGTTGGCCTATAGTTTTCTTAGGATGTCACTTCTTGCCACTGGGCGCTGTACTATAAAAGGTGATGGGCCTGGACCATAAACATAATATCTCTGTGTCACGATGGCGTCTGTGAGAGAATGGGCAGTGCCATTGAGGCCATCTCATCTTTAAAAGTCTATTTACTTCTTCACGAGTAAAATACATAGGCTCCTGATGACCCGGCTGTCAGGACTCCAACCGGATTGTCAGGTCATGCCAAACAGGTCATCAGGAAGGAACAGACAATGAATTGGGAAGTCCAGGCGAGTTGACAAAAGCAAAATGGCGGAAGTCCTCAATGGCGCTGCCCGTGCTAACACAGGCTTTTGGCCAATAGAGATAAGTATTCAGACCTGTTACTCAGTACTTTGTTGAAGCAGCTTGGGCAGCAATTACAGCCTTGAGTCTTCTTGGGTATGAAGCTACAAGCTTGGCACACCTGTATTTGGGGAGTTTCTCCCATTCTTCTCTGCACAGCCTCTCAAGCTCTGTCAGGTTGGATGGGGAGCGTTGCTGCACAGCTATTTTCAGGTCTCCAGAGATATTGAATCGGGTTCAAGTTTGGACTCTGGCTGGGCCACTCAAGGACATTCAGAGTCTTGTCCCGAAGCCACTCCTGCGTTGTCTTGGCTGTGTACGTAGAGTCTTTGTCCTGTTGGAAGGTGAATCGTCGACCCAGTTTGAGTTCCTGAGCGCTCTGGAGCATTGCCCCGTTCATCTTTGCCTCGATCCTGACTAGTCTCCCAGCCCATGCCGCTGAAAAACATGATGCCAGGTTTCCTGCAGATGTGATGCTTGGCATTCAGGCCAAAGAGTTCAATCTTGTTTTCAGACCAGGGAATCTTCAATCTCATGGTCTGAAAGTCCTTTGGGTGCCTTTTGGCAAACTCCAAGCGGGCTGTCATGTGCCTTCTACTTAGGGGTTCCTTTCATCTGACCAATCTACCATAAAGGCCTGACTGAAAGAGTGTTGCAGAGATGGAAGTCCTTCTGGAAGGTTCTCCCATTTCCAGAGAAAGTCTGGAGCTCTGTCAGAGTGACCATTGGGCTCTTGGTCGCCTCCCTGACCAAGGCCCTTCTCCCCCGATGGCTCCGGTTTTGGCCGAGCGGCCAGCTCTAGGAAGAGCCTTGGTTCCAAACTCCTTCAATTTTTAAGAAAGATTGAGGCCACCGTGCTCTTGGGGATCTTCAATGCTGCAGACATTTTTTGGTACCCTTTCTCAAATTTGCTCCTCGACACAATCCTGTCTCGGAGCTCTACGGACAATTCCGTCGACCTCATGACTTGGTTTTTGCTCCGACATGCACTGTCAACTGCGGGACCTTATATAGACAGGTGTGTGCCTTTCCAAATCATGTTCAATCAATTGAAATTACCAGAGGTGAAACATCTCAGGGAGGATCAATGGAAACAGGATGCAGCAGAGTTAAATTTCGAGTCTCATAGCAAAGGGTCTGAATACTTGTAAATAAGGTATTTCTGTTTTATTTTGAATACATTTGCAAAAATGTCTCATCTAACAACCTGTTTTTGCTTTGGGTATTGTGTGTAGATTGACAAGGGGGGGACTTTCATGCATTTTAGAATAAGGCTGTAATGTATCAAAAAAGTCAGGGGGCTGTAATACTTTCCCCAATGCACTATCACTGACTAACCCCTTCAAATAGGGTTAATAAAATAACACTTCTTCACAAATCTATCAGTTCACAGCCAGCCTGTGTGCACGTGTATGTGTGTGTTCACCCAAACATGATTTTATGGATTATCAAATCAAAGTTTATTGGTCAGATTTGCAGATGTTATCGCAGGTTCAGCGAAATGCTTGTGTTTTTAGCTCCAGTAATACATAATCCAGAAAAAATTGGACTATTAAAGACTGGACTATAAATATACTGTGATGACATATAATGTATATACACTGAGTATACAAATCATTAATAACACAACATTTTTAAATATATAATACCACTTTGACATTATTAAAATTGCGATTGAATCCATTTTAAATTCCGGGTTGTAACACAACAAAACGTGGGGAAGTCAAAGGGGGTGAATACTTTCTGAAGGTGAGTCCAGGTGAGAAAGCTATGATCCCTTATTGATGTCACTTGCTAAATCAACTTCAATCAGTGTCGATGAAGGGGAGGACAAAGGTTAAAGAAGGATTTTTGAGCCTTGAGACAATTGACACATGGATTGTGTGTGTGCCATTCAGAGGGTGAATGGGCAAGACAAAAGGTGTATGTGCCTTTGAATGGAGTATGGAATTAGGAGCCAGGTGCACCAGTTTCAGTTGGTCAAGAACTGCAACACTGCTGGGTTTTTCACACTCGACAGTTTTCTGTGTGTATCAGGAATAGTCCAACATCCAAAAGACATCCAGGCCCTTGACACAACTGTGGGAAGCATTGGAGTCAACATGGGCCAGCATCCCTGGCCCATGGGGAGGGAGGAACTCCCTCCCTGTGGTCCTTCTGTAGCTCAGTTGGTAGAGCATGGCGCTTGTAACGCCAGGGTAGTGGGTTCGATCCCCGGGACCACCCATATGTAGAATGTATGCACACATGACTGTAAGTCGCTTTGGATAAAAGCGTCTGCTAAATGGCATATATTATTATTATATTATTTCATGAAGGTTTTCTTAATGATTAGTATACTCAATGTAAAAATATATCCATGTAATGGTGTGTAAAGACAGTATATGAATAGAAAAGGTGTGTACAGCATTAAGTTATATAGGGAGAGCCATGACTAGAATACAGTATATGCAATGTAAACATTGAACTTTAATAATGACAGCAGTCTAAGGTGTAAGGCTAGTGGTGACTGGTTAACAGTCTGATGACCTGGAGATATTAGCTGTTTCTCAGTCTCTCAGTCCCAGCTTTGATGCACCTGTACTGTCTTCTTCTAGATGGTAGCGGGGTGAACAGGCCTTGGCTCAGGTGGCTGAAGTTCTTGATCTTGTTGGCCTTTCTGTGATACCAGGTGCTGTAGATTTTCTGGAGGGCAGGCAGTGTGCCCCCGGTGATGCGTAGGGCTGAATGCACCTCCTGGAGAGCCCTGCAGTTGCATCTGTAGTAGTTTGGGGGGGTCTTAGGGGCAAAGCCAAATTTCTTCAGCCTCCTGAGGTTGAAGAGGTGCTGTTGCTCCTTCTTCACCACGCTGTCTGTGTGAAGGGACCATTTCAGATTGTCAGTGATGTGCACGCCAATGAACTTGCAGCTTTTGACCCTCTCAACTGCAGTCCCGTCGACATGGATGGGGGCGTGCTCTCTGCTGTCTTCTGTAGTCCACGCTCAGTTCCTTCGTTTTGTTGAAGTTGAGGGACATGTTATTGTCCTGGCACCGCTCCAACAGGGCTCCCACCTCATCGCCGTTGGTCAACAGGCCTACCACTGTTGTGTTGTCAGCAGACTTGGTTGACTTGTAGATGTGCATGGCCACACAGTCATGGGTGAAGAAGGGAGTACAGTAGGGGGCTGAGCACGCACCGCTGAGGGTCCTCCGTGTTGAGGATCAGCGTGGGGGAGGTGTTGTTGCCAACCTTCGCCAGTTTGGGTTGGCCTGTCAGGCTTTCCAGGACCCAATTGCACAGTGATGGGCTTGGAGGGCACTATGGTGTTGAAGGCTGAGCTGTAGTCGAACAGCATTCTTACATAGGTATTTCTATTGTCCAGGTGGGATAGGACAGTGTGTGTCGTCTGATCTTTTGGGGCGATATGCAGATTGTAGTGGGTCTAGGGTATTGGGTTAGGTGGAGGTGATATGATCCTTAATTAGCCTCTCAAAACACTTCATGATGACAGAAGTGAGTGCTACAGGGAAACAGTCGTTTAGTTAAGTTATATTCACTTTCTTGAGTACATGGACAGTGCTGGGGATCTTGAAGCAAGTGGGCACAACAGACTGGGATATTGAGAGATTGAATATGTCTGTAAAACACTCCAGCCAGCTGGTCTCTACATGCTCTGAGGACGTGGCTTGGGATGCCGTCTGGGGCAGCAGCCTTGCAAGGGTTAACGTACTTAGATGACTTACTTGCGCCAGCCGCGGAGAACGAGAGAACACAGTTCTTGTAAGCGTTTTCTTCGGAACGGTTAAAGGCGTTTAGCTCGCCTGGGAGGGAGGTGTCGGTTTCCACAATGTGGCTGGCATTCCCTTTATAATCAGTGATTGTCTGGTGTCCCTGCCACATACATCTTGTGTCTGAGCCTATGAATTGCGACTCCACTTTGTCCCTGTACTGTCGTTTTTCCTCTTTGATTGCCTTACGGAGGTCGTAGCTGGTCTATTTGTACATGTCCATGTTCCTAGTCACCTTGCCATGGTTAACCTCTTCAACATATGGGGGCGCTATGTCATTATTGGATAAAAAAAAAACGTGCCCGTTTTAAGCGCAATATTTTGTCACGAAAAGATGCTCGACTATGCATATAATTGGCAGCTTTGGAAAGAAAACGCTCTGACGTTTTCAAAACTGCAAAGATATTATCTGTGAGTGCCCCAGAACTGATGCTACAGGCGAAACCAAGATGAAACCTCAAACAGGAAATGAGCAGAATTTTTGAGGCTCTGTTTTACTATCGTCTCCTTATATGTCTGTGAATGTGCCGTGAACGAGCTTATGCTCTCTGCCGTTCGTCCAAGATGTCTGCAGCATTGTGACATATTTCTAGGCATATCATTGGAAGATTGGCCATAAGAGACTACATTTGCCAGGGGTCCGCCCGGTGTCCTTTGTCGAAGTTGGTGCGTAATTCTCAGCTGCAATCATTTTACCATGCGATTCAGAGGGAGAAGCACACTTCCAGGAACGATACATCATTGAAGAGATATGTAGAAAAACACCTTGAGGATTGATTCTAAACAACGTTTGCCATGTTTCAGTCGATATTATGGAGTTATGTTGGAAAAAGTTCGGCGTTTTTATAACTGAATTTTCATTTTTTTTTTGGTAGCCAAACATGACGCAGAAAACGGACCGATTTCTCCTGCACAAATAATCTTTCAGGAAAACTGAGCATTTGCTATCTAACAGAGTCTCCTCATTGAAAACATCCGAAGTTCTTCAAAGGTAAATGATTTATTTGAATGTTTTTCTGGTTTTTGTGAAAATGTTGCCTGCTAATGCTAACGCTAAATGCTAACGCTAAATGCTAAATGCTAGTTTTGCTATGGTTGAGAAGCATATTTTTGAAAATCTGAGATGACAGTGTTGTTAACAAAAGGCTAAGCTTCAGAGCTAGCATATTGATTTCATTTCATTTGCGGTTTTCATGAATAGTTAACGTTGCGTTATGGTAATGAGCTTGAGGCTGTATTCACGATCCCGGATGGCTCGCCACAAGAAGTTAAAGGTGGTGGTTCATGCGAATGCGGCCATCTATCCACTGTTTTTGGTTTGGATAAATTGTAATTGACACAGTGGGAACAACATCCTCTATGCACTTCCTGATGAACCCATTACACCGTGTTATACGTCAATACTATTCTGAGGTGACCCAGAACATTTACCTGTCCACGTGAATGAAAATGTTCTTGAAGCATAGATTCCGATTGGTCAGACCAACGTTGAAGAGTCCTTACCACAGGAGCTTCCTGTTGAAGTTTCTGCCTATAGGTGGAGCGGAGCAGAATGGAGGCATGATCTGATTTGCTGAAGAGGGCTTTGTAGCCGTCCCAAAAGGGAAAGTAGCAATGATCCAGCATCCGTGTTGCGTGTGTAGCACAGGAGATGTGTTGGTAGAATTTTGGTGCAGCGTTTACCTGCCAGATTCAGACGCTTGAAAACCCCATTCGGGGAAAAAAAGCTTAAACAGTCAGGGTGTTCAGAATTCAACTTAGGCATGTGCATATGATGTAAATACATGCATATACTTCCTGAACTCGTGTGCATGTTTACATGGTTTTGCACATGCTTCAGGTGATAGATATCTAAATACACTACCAGCGCTTTGAGAAGTTGGTTTAATTATAAACCTGTGGATATTCTTTCAGAATTTTCGACCCAACGGAGGACCAACAACAGACACCCAGTAGAGTAAGTTCAAATGTAATTGTATTGTAATATTCCGACTTGTAGAGGACCATTTCCAGAATCAAACACTGTAAATTCACAGACATTAGTGTATTTAAGAAATGTACTTGTCTGGTATCCAGGCAAGTACAATGTAGGCAACATATGACTTAGAGATAATTTGATTCAGGAGATCTCTAAAACAATGTAAATTTAACACTGAATGATAAACAATGAATTACACACATGTACACTCAGTAACCACTTTATTAGGTACACCCATCTAGTACTGGGTTGGACCACCCTTTGCCTCCAGAACAGCCTGAATTCTTCATGGAATGGACACATTGCTCAATTGGTATCAAGGGACCTAACGTGCCAGGAAAACAGTCCACACACCATTACACCACCAGCCTGTACTGTTGACGCCAGTGATCAGGCAGGATGGGGCCATGGACTCATACTGCTTATGCCAAATCCTGACTCTGCCATCAGCATGACGCAACAGGAACCAGGATTCGTCGGACCAGGCAATCCTCAATTCTCACGTGTTGGTGGTGGAAAAAGTACCCAGTTGTCATACTTGAGTAAAAGTAAAGTTACCTTAATAGAAAATGACTCAAGTGAAAGTCACCCAGCAAAATACTACTTCAGTAAAAGTACATAGTTTTTAATATACTTTTTTTTTGGTGGGGGGGTTTACCCCAATTTTATGGTATCCAATTTGGTAGTTAGTCTTGTCTCATCGCTGCAACTGCCGTACGAACTCGGGAGAGGCGAAGTTCAAGAGCCGTGCGTCCTCTGAAACGCACAACTCGGCCAAGCCGCACTGCTTCTTGACACAATGCCTGCTTAACCCAGAAGCCAGCCGCACCAATGTGTCGGAGGAAACACCGTACACCTGGTGACCGTGTCAGCATGCACTGCGCAAAGCCCGCCACAGGAGTAGCTAGTGCGCAACGGGACAAGGACTTCCCTGCCGGCCAAACCCTTCCCTAACCCGGACGACGCTGGGCCAATAGTGCGCCGCCCCATGGGTCTCCCGGTCGCGGCCGGCTGCGACAGAGCCTGGACTCGAACCCAGAATCTCTAGTAGCACAGCCTTAGGACACTGCACCACTTGGGAGGCCACAGTTTTAAATATACTTAAGTATCAACCAGATGGTGCGTTTATATTATTTTTATTTATTTACAGATGGCAAGGGGCACACTCCAACACCATTTACAAATGAAGCATTTGTGTTTAGTGAGTCCACCAGATCAGAGGGATGACCAGGGATGTTCTTTTGGACCATTTTCCTGTCCTGCTAATCATTCAGTCTATTTTTACATTGATGGCAATGGAAAAAGCAGTTACTTTTTTAGGTTTAACATTTATTTAAATTTGGATACAACTGACTAACCACATGACAATGATTTTGAGATATGTTATTATAAATTAAATTATACAACTGTTCCACGAACATGTTCATATGAAAACCATAACTTGCACACAGATTGGTAGAAATGGTAAGATAAATTGAGAAAGGTTGCCGACTCCTCGTGTAGCATATTACCGGCATTTTCAGGAGAGTAATGGCAGCATCTGTGAAAGCCAGCAGGAGCAAGAGGAGAATAGTTGGATCAGGTTAAGTTTTTATTCTTCTGGTTATCTTGGTCTTTGGCTCCCTCTTGAGTCATTAGTGTCTTATTAAATCAAACAGTGAGCTTAAAGCATCAGACAAATTCAATGCATATATTGTTGATTCTATTAAAACAGGTTGTGTCTATATATGGAAAAATACATTTTAAAATGTCATAAGTTTTTCTTGTCAGGGACAGCCCTAATTAGGTCAATTGTTTTCCCCATTGTAACTGAATGCCTCTGCTTGTCTGCCAGCTTTATATAGCAAGTCACAACCCTTTTTGTGAACTGGGTGGTGTACTAAATAAACTGTCCACTGAGTGTATATCACATGTATTTACAGATTAAAATCTGATCTGCAGGATACAGTTTCCACTACCTTCCACTCAGCCGGGCTTGACAATCTGGACCCTCTATTTCTGAAACTATACGCCGCCATTGTCGCAACCCCTATTACCAGCCTGTTCAACCTCTCTTTCATATCGTCTGAGATCCCCAAGGATTGGAAAACTGCCGCAGTCATCCCCCTCTTCAAAGGGGGAGACACCCTGGACCCAAATTGTTACAGACCTATATCCATCCTGCCCTGCCTATCTAAGGTCTTCGAAAGCCAAGTCAACAAACAGGTCACTGACCATCTCGAATCCCACCGTACCTTCTCCGCTGTGCAATCTGGTTTCTGAGCCGGTCACTGGTGCACCTCAGCCACGCTCAAGGTACTAAACGATATCATCTCCGCCATCGATAAAAGACAGTACTGTGCAGCCGTCTTCATCGACCTAGCCAAGGCTTTCGACTCTGTCAATCACCATATTCTTATCGGCAGACTCAGTAGCCTCGGTTTTTCTAACGACTGCCTTGCCTGGTTCACCAACTACTTTGCAGACAGTTCAGTGTGTCAAATCGAAGGGCATGTTGTCCGGTCCTCTGGCAGTCTCTATGGGGTTGCCACAGGGTTCAATTCTCGGGCCGACTCTTTTCTCTGTATATATCAATGCTGTTGCTCTTGCTGCAGGCGATTCCCTGATCCACCTCTACGCAGACGACACCATTCGGTATACTTCCGGCCCTTCCTTGGACACTGTGCTATCTAACCTCCAAACGAGCTTCAACGCCATACAACACTCCTTCCGTGGCCTCCAACTGCTCTTAAACGCTAGTAAAACCAAATGCATGCTTTTCAACCGTTCGCTACCTGCACCCGCACGCCCGACTAGCATCACCACCCTGGATGGTTCCGACCTAGAATATGTGGATAAGTACCTAGGTGTCTGGCTAGACTGTAAACTCCCCTTACAGACTCATATCAAACATCTCCAATCTAAAATCAAATCTAGAGTCTGCTTTCTATTCCGCAACAAAGCCTCCTTCACTCACGACGCCAAACTTACCCTAGTAAAACTGACTATCCTACCGATCCTCGACTTCGGCAATGTCATCTACAAAATAGCTTCCAATACTCTACTCAGCAAACTGGATGCAGTTTATCACAGTCCATCCGTTTTGTCACTAAAGCACCTTATACCACCCACTACTGCGACCTGTATGCTCTAGTCGGCTGGCCCTCGCTACATATGTCGCCAGACCCACTGGCTCCAGGTCATCTACAAGTCCATGCTAGGTAAAGCTCCGCCTTATCTCAGTTCACTGGTTACGATGGCAACACCCACCCGTAGCACGCGCTCCAGGAGGTGTATCTCACTGATCATCCCTAAAGCCAACACCTCATTTGGCCGCCTTTCGTTCCAGTACTCTGCCGCCTGTGACTGGAACGAATTACAAAAATCGCTGAAGTTGGAGACTTCTCCCTCACCAACTTCAAACATCTGCTATCTGAGCAGCTAACCGATCGCTGCAGCTGTACATAGTCTATCGGTAAATAGCCCACCCAATTTATCTACCTCATCCCCATACTGTTTATATTTATTTACTTCTCTGCTCTTTTGCACACCAATATCTATACCTGTACATGACCATCTGATCATTTATCACTCCAGTGTTAATCTGCAAAATTGTAATTATTTGCCTACCTCCTCATGCCCTTTGCACACAATGTATAGACTCTCTTTTCTACTGTGTTATTGACTTGTTAATTGTTTACTCCATGTGTAACTCTGTGTTGTCTGTTCACACTGCTATGCTTTATCCTACCTGGTTAAATAAAAGTGAAAAAATAAATACAAATAAAAAACACCACAGGGGAGACCAGAGGACACCGAAGACGATGCCTTGTTCATTGCGACAGATATTATGTGCACCAGGTGGGCAGGAAATGCTTAAAAAATAAAGCAGTCCAGGTTGCTTTTCATGTTCTCCCGCTTTTCTGCATCAAAGTGGACAGATCTAGAGGATAGTCATTGTTACACCAGACAAAGAAATCACATCACGGATTCCCACCTGTCCCATACTTTGGTAATGGTACTCATGATTAGGTTTGAAAGCGTATGTATCATTAACTTTGTGACAGAGGTAATGACAACCTGTAAATCTTTTAGTCTGGGCTCTCCAAAGGTCCAGGGTATTAGCCTGGCCACAAAAGAGCAGTAACCTGTGGAGCTAGCATAGAACGGTATGTTATAGTCAGTTGGTTGTTAACGTTAGCATAACAGCTAGCTACAGCTGATGTTGTAGACTATAGTATGCCCTTGCTTTTTAAATTATTGTGAGACACCCTGCAGCGCAGGAACATTGCTGCTCCATTTCATTCCCCTTTGCCTAAATTCTCAGCTGGTATTTTCTTAATTCTCTCTCTTACTGGGATCGGTAACGTTAGGCTTTTGACTCTTAGCACTCATTTCACTTAATTCAGACAAAGCCTTTTCATCGTTAAAATATAAACGTGTAACCAGCGGTTATGGATGTTGGTTATGGAAAATAAAAATGTGTGGAAGGAACAACTGACTGAAGACGAAACGGCCGGTCATTCGTGTGTTTGAGTCCGTTTCTTAAAAAGACGGAGAAAAAGCTAATCCATTCCTTACTTAGATTTATGTGCATTTTGGGTATATGTTGTGAAACTGTTAGATATTACGGCACTGTCGGAGCTAGAAGCACAAGCATTTCACTACACCTGCAATAACATCTGCTAAACACGTATGTGACCAATAAAATTTGATTTGGAGAAAATGCTATAGGATGAAAAGCGCTAGTTTGGTACAGGCACTGCCGATTAGCGCTAGCTAACGCTACCTAACAAAACAAAAATAATAATAATTGTACACTATCGGAATATGTAAGTAACGGACATTAATTAGTATTCGATAAGGCTTTGACGGTCATGGAATTTTGGATGACCAGTACCAGTTTAACTTTTTTTTATGGAAGAATATATGGAAGTAGTTTAGTTCCTAAAAATAGTGGTTAAATATGTTTTAAAAAAAATAATCTGGATACTTATCTCTGATATAGGACAGAAATGTAAAAACAAATTTCCTTTTGATTTATTTTGTTGACTGTTTTTCCATGTATGAATCTGTTATTCAAATGCCTTTCTATGGGCTAATAGCAGTAAGGCCAATTCAATGTTTCATCCCCCCCCAAATACTTTTTAATAGTTAAAGGGCTCCTAAAATTCAAAATCAAATAGCTAAATGATACTTGGTATAACCATATTTTCACATAAGATCCAATTAGTGAAACACTTCTTAGCCAGTAGTTTTGAAAGTAGTGCTCACGAGCCAAAAGTGGTCCCGAAAATTCTATGTCACATAAGTGCACCACACCATTGCTCTTTCTCACTCTGCTGTGTTAGCTGTCACTCAAATGGTGAGGGGCTGAAGCTCATTGGCGATAACTCAAATTGCTAGGCTGGCCCACGTGGGGGAATGTTGCGCAGCACAGCTTCCAGAAAAACAGCTGCTTTCAAACTATGGATTTTGTTGTTGAGGTAAAAGAAAAATACAAAATTATGATCAGATTATGCATGTATGAGGTAAATATTTACACTTTCAGTCGAAAGTGGGAGGTTTATAAATACTTACTACGTGCTGGCGCATGTCTTTAAAATGAATTCAAGACATGTCCAGACTGGTATATGGAACATTTAGTGTAAGAGTTTAAGCTGGCTGTATAGCTAAAAAAATATATAAAACGGGAGCAATGCTTTAGTGAGGACGGCACACTTGAGCCACATCAGTTATCATTTGAATGAACATTCTACATTACCGTGGAAATTATTGCATCACAATACCAGTCAGCCATTGTGAGTGTACCCATGAGTTTACCAGTCAAATTGACAGGGTTAGATTCCAAGCCCATTCTATTAATTATATTTCTATGTGTGCTGCTGCAGGAAGAGTGTGTTGTTTTCTACAAGACCGTGCTTGTTTCAACACATTAAATAGAGCTAACATGCTATTTTATTTCCATGGCTGATCAAAATCTAATTTTCTTATGCTCTCTACATCAGACAGAGTATATTGAGCAATATGTTTGGAACATCGAATCACAATACATATCGTATCGTGAGATACTTGACAATTCCAAACCCTAATGCCTACCCAATTAGCAAGCTCCACTAGGCCACTAGCGCTGTTTACTGGTCTTTGAGGGTCCCACTATCATTTGGAAGGATATTGGCTACCACACTAATATCCCTGCTACCAGTGAGTACATTAAACATCCTCCATTCAGGCTGCAAAAGGCGCCAGTGTCCTCCTTACTAACTTAAATGGATAGAGGCAGAAAACTAAAACGGGCAGAATATGCCAACTATCCTAATAAAACACTATTTTCCACGACAATAGCAGTCCAAAGTTCATGGCCAAATCCTCCGAAATCAACGATTATTTGATTTGGCATGACTTAATGGTGATTTGGCATTGCATAGTTACCTTTATCACTTCCATAAATGTTTTTAGCAAGTCGTGGTATAAGTTTGCAGACTACTTTCAAGGTGAGGAACCAACTTGCATTACGCTGTAAAAGGCTGAACTTATCCTGCAACAGAAACCCCATGGTCTTACATCAGATAGCACAAAAAAAAGAATCTACACTGTCAGTTGAGGAACGAGCACCGCCTGCCATAAGATGAGGGTTTCTACATTGTCTTATCAGCTTTTCAGTTCAAATTCATCCTTTCTCCTTCCCTTCATATTTCCAGCAGTTAATTGTCTCTGAAGAGGAGTTTTCCCCTGAGCAGCAGCACTGTAAGCAGGAGTGGAGCCCCAGTCTGGGGAAAGATGACAAACATCATACAGATTAAAGAGGAGCAGGAGGAATTCTGTATCATCCAGGAGGAGAATACAAAGACAGAATGGCCTCAACTGAACAGATCAAAACAGAATCGAAGGAAGAGGGTTCCACAGAGAAAACCAGTGACTCTCAGGCCCTGCACAAATCGAAGAGGACGCGGATGCAGACAAAAAAGGAAAAAGCTTCAATCAGCTCCAAGGGCAAAAATTCGATGGATCTGAAATCACAAGTGCAAAAGAGGAGTCACAGAGAAGATACATCTCATCAATGTCAGTGATTGCCAATCTTAGCAAAACATTTGCCACAATCTAAATGTGCACATGAGGAAATCACACAAAGGACAAACCATTTTGCTGTAGTGATTGATGAACATTTAACTCAGATGGGAAAACTGAATTCTCATAGGCTCATGTTACACTCGGGGACAAAACCGTATCGCTGTGATTGTGGCAAATGTTGTCCTCAGGGGGATGTCTGGATTCTCATATAAGGACCCACACGGGAGAAATCATATCACTGTCAGGATTGTGACAAATGTTTTGCTCGTGCATGTAAGTGTTATAGGAAGATTCACACAGGAGAGAAACTCATTCACTGTCAAGACTGTGGCAAAGTATTCACTTGGCTTGACATTTCTAATCGCATAGGAAGGCACAGGAGAGAAACAGCATCACTGGTGAGTGTGGCAAGTGTTTTTCTGAAGTTCGGTATCTGACTTATCACATGAGGATCCACACAGGGGATAAAATATTTAGGTGTAACGATTGTGACAATTGTTTTCATTTTGGCACTGGTCTGAAAATTCACGAGGATTCACATAGGGGAGAAATCATATTGCTGCCAGGTCTGTAGAAAATGTTTTGATCATAGTGGTAGTCGGAGTTCTCACATTAGGATTCAAAAAGGGGTGAAGCCTCATTTGTCATTATTGCGGCAAATCATTTCTGCATGGCCGTAGTCTGACTACGCATATGAGGGAAATCATATTGTTGCTTCAGTAGCAGATCTTTGAGCACGGGCAGTCACGAGCATGCATATGAGGATAATCAGATGAGCAAAACACCATTTTGCTGTCAGGATTGTTGTAAATGTTTCACGAATTGTTCCAATCTGGCTCACATCATCACCATCATCCCAGAAACCCTGGACCCACTCCAATTTGCATACCGCCCCAACAGATGATGCCATCTCTATTGCACTCCACACTGCCCTTTCCCACCTGGACAAAAGGAACATCTATGTGAGACTGCTATTCATTGACTACAGCTCAGCGTTCAACACCATATAGTGCCCTCAAAGCTCATCAATAAGCTAAGGACCCTTGGACTAAACACCTCCATCTGCAACTGGATCCTGGACTTCCCGACGGGCCGCCCTCCGGTGGTAAGGGTAGGTAACACATCCGCCCCTCAGCAGTGCATGCTCAGTAACTCTTTACACCACTACTACTCTGTCATCTACGCATAGTCACTCTACCTACATGTACATACAACTAACCGGTGCCCCCGCAATTCGACTCTATCGGTACCCCCCTGTATATAGTCTCGCTATTGCTATTTTACTGCTGCTCTTTAATTACTTGTTACTTTTCGCTTATTCTTAGCCATATTTTTTGGGAAACTGCATTGTTGGATAGGGGCTCGTAAGTAAGCATTTCACTGTAAGGTCTGCGCATGTGACTAATAACATTTGATCTGGCATATGAGACCGAAGGGAGAAACCACAATCAAAGATTAAGGCATTTTGTGAGTGGTGACGACAGTTCTCCGGTGATTAAGATGACAAAAATATATATATATTTTTAAAAGTGTGCTTCTTTTCATAAGGAATATTGAAGAGGGTTTCGAACTTATGCCCAACCTAAACTGCTAGCCATGTAAGGCAAACACACAATTGTAGAGAAAGGTAGCTTCCCTGTATTGATTGTGGTCCACTAGACACGCACGGTCAATAAGGGAAATGTATTGGGTTATTAAATATTACTGTTGAATGCGCAGTGCTTTTTTTGGGGGGGGGCGAAAGAGTTAACACGATACTCAATTGATAGGCAATTTATTTAATCATTCATTACCACACATATCTTGGTCTACAAGGAGTCATGTTTCCTTCAATGTCAGTGCATTTCACAGGTCAGCAAGACAAACGAGTAATATTCCAAACAACAAAGTCAACATGTATAACACCATTCAGGGGTCTGCGCTTCTAACATGTCTTTCTTCAAACCAGGAAAGAATGCAACAACTACCCTCAAAACAACCAATATTTACATACTATTGCATCATTCATAGCGGTGATGGGGGAAACAAAACAGGGCTAGATTACAGAACTGGCACGCAGGGCACGTGCCCCGGCATCCCCGACCTCAAGGGGTTGGTTCCCCTTGGAGGTCGGGGAACCCCCAGATAGCATAATGTGTAGAATTGCCTCAATATAGCTTTAAAACAGCTAATTGTTCTCAGGCTCATGCCAAAATGTGTAGAATAGCAGTACGAAACTGCTATAAATTAGCTGACTTCCAAATCCGGTAATCCGGCCCTGGGGGGGGGGGGTATGCTATACTCTTGGACTGGAAGAAGCACACAGGAAGAGTGATTAAGGCACCATGACGTGGATAGAGTAGCTTATCAATGCAGAGTTAAAAATCAAATCCCATGCTCTTCTCTTCGCATTCTGCCTATCAAATAAGGGGTTGGGAGAACCTTTCCAGGCTGATATTGACTGCATTGGTGTTGAGACTCAACTAGTGTTGTGTATTTCATACATTGGGGGGGGTGAAAAATGTGATAACTGTAGCTTTTTAATAGAACCACCACGAGGGAGCAATCTCATTCAAAACCAACTAATAAGGTGACGATATTAAAGGTATATTCTGCTCTTAAAAATCAGAACAGACAGATATCCAGGAGATTAACATTCATTTTGAACCAGAAAAATAAGTAAAACATGTGTTTGCATATGAAAACAAATTTGTGGAATTCAGACATAGTAACCAGAGTATAATAATACTTGCAGTACACAAAAACACTTTGCTCATCATGCGTTCCATTTCCCACAATGCCTCCAGGGAGGTGGACTATATCCCTTTGGGACTGCGAAAGGAATCATTGTTACTTTATCATACATCGCATATCAACAAATGCATCCACTTTGGGGGGGCCTAAATCGTTAAAAATACTATCATGCCAAACAAACCTTGTCAATCATTTTGAACAATGGAATCATCCAAATGGAGAAGTGTGTGCAAAACCAAAGGAGTAATGTCATTAATTACCTACAGTATGAATTCAGGAACATTGTCCCAATTATAAACTTGTTCATTGTAGTGACAGGTTGTGTGTGTGTGTGTGTGTGTGTGTGTGTGTCTTATCCAAGCTGTGACATAATATGTGCAGGGTCATGTTCATTAGGCACCAAACGGAAGAAAAGTCAAAAAGGGAGGGACTGTATGTACTTATCCAATAACTAATTTACCGTTGAATTGCGTTTTAAAACATTCTGTCGCATGCCCTAATGAACATGACCCAGGCCTTGCCAAACATATCCCAAAAATACAGCTATCCAGTTCACACCGTCAAACATCAATCGATGTACTTTGAAAGATGCACTTCCATTCTCGGTCTCGTGTGCGACATCACTGTAAAAAAAAAAACTCCCCTCTGAATCGTGATCCTTGAACACTTTAAAAACAACCCAAACGAGCGCGTCGTCATACGATTGTGAAGGCGGCGTAAATGGAGTACCTTGTATCTGTTCCAAGGAGAAATGTCCTCATTCAGAGTGGATTATACAAAAAGTCATCATCAGCACAAAAGCCTGTACCTTACTATCTTGAGGTTTGAGTTGTACATCGAGTGGGAGATGAAACTATATAGCTTGTCATCACGTTACAGGGCTTTCCCCAATACCTTTGCATCCGTATGTATGTAAGTGGAGGTCGCGCTTTACCTCGACCGTTTAGGAAATAACCCCACACATTCGCGCACACACACACACAAACCAAAAGAGAGCGTCAGTCTCGTGGCTACACCCGTTCTCGATGATAGATCTCACTGACCGGTAGGACTAAGTTTTCAGAGTGGGTGTTTTCCACAGTGGTTTGTGATACATCCAGCCTTCGCCCTAACACAGAGAGGAGGAAAGAATAGAAAACATGACAAAAACAATTATAAAAAGTACAAGCTAAGATTTCCTGCTACGCAGTTGTCATTTCAACGTATAAATGTCTGACAGAAGAGAATCCATTATAAAATCCATTGATTCCTGAATATAAACTGTAAATGCCTCATTAGATATCATGTGTCCATGATCCTTGCATTCTTCTAGCAAAACTGGGTGTCAAAATGTCTGACCGCTTAACGAAACAACGATAGAACGTTTCCTGAAGAAAATGTGCGTGCCTGCTTCAGCTGTCCAAAAGCATGTCTGTCCAGAGCTCCCCCAGGTCTTACTGAAGCAAGCGCGCCAAATATGAAAAGGTTTGTCAAGACGATGTTCTTACGTACCTCGCTCTCAAAATATCTGGTCCTCCATGGGGTCTCGGTCTCAGTGCGGTGTCTCTCCTCGGTCCTCTGTCGCTCCTCCAGGATCCTCTTGTACTCCGTGGCCTTCTCAATGTCCTTCTGACGCAGCGACTCGGTTACATGCTGCCACAGGCGCCTAAAAACAGAGTTATCTATTTACATCACGACTATTCAAATGGTACAAGGCACAATCATCAACAGAGGAGACATAATTAGCTACACGGCTTGTTTTTCATCTACAGTCCTCATCTATGCCACAACCTCACCTGAAAGCGTCGGAAACAAATCTCTGCATATTAATGACAATGTGATGGACTTTTTGGTCTAACCTCGATTCAGTTGGTCCTTGCTTGTCGTTGGGGCGCACGCGCTTCTTGGTGACGGGCAGCTTGGTGACGTCCACCATGCACGTGTCGCCGTTCTGGTAGCTGAACTCGAGCACGCCGTTCCACTCGCCCTGCACGCGGCACACCACGGCGCTGGTGGCGTTGTGCTTTACCTCCGCCGTCACCCTGCGTGAGGCGCCACGAGAGCAGGACACACGGTCAACGATATCAACCAATCACAGCCTCTATGCGCAAACTATGCAAAACAATTTTGAGGTCACTTCAAAGAGTTGTGGCTTTTGTCAATTATTCAAGCACTTGTTTATTAACTCAATTTAAATTAATCTTTCTTTAGCCAGGATAATCCACTCCACTCCTTACCGTCACAGTTTTCTAGGGAGTCCTAGGATCCATAAAAATGTAATTATTTAAATCTAAACACACACAGTAACATAACATGGAACTAACTATATGAAGCTGTAACGGCACAGGGACATAAAGCCAATGTAACAATTTAATGAAAGCATTAGAAATTCCTCTGCATGTGTGCTCTGTGAGGGGCACTCACTTGTGCAGCTTGCCTCCGTAGAAGGGCTTGGTCTGGAAGGTGATGACTGCGGAGTATCCCGACTTGGTGCAGTTCACGTTAACCTTTCCCCCCAGTTCCACCCAGGGCACGGTAAGGATGGAGCGGGCGTATGCACAGGGAAGCGTGAAGGTGTACTCCTCGTCATGCTCCAGCAGGTACAGACAGCCTACACATACAGATTACTGTAAGGTTTATACCTTGTATCCTGTTCCCATTACAGATCACTTTTAGGCAGAGGTTTGAAGTCAAAAGACTCAACAATAATTACTTCCTGTATGGAAGAAATGTCCACTCTCCCTTTGACATTGGTCTGAAGGAAGTAGGCCTAATCCCTTACCGAGTCTCTCCATTTCAAACCAGGTGCAATAATCGATACTCAGTCTCTAGCCGGCCTTACCTTCCCCGATCATGGACACCCCGATGGACATGCCCATGAACTTGCTCTTGGTCCACACGTGGGTGTTGACACACATCCGCCTCTCGGGGCACTCGGCGTAGAAGCCCGACACGGGCGGGTGATGGGACACCTGCTCAGCTACGAAGCGCAACTGGTAACTACCGTCCTCCCCCTCGGTGGTGGGGCTTCCCTGGGGAGGAGAGGGGGGCGAGGGGGCATCCTTGGCGGGTTCCCCTGACCTGGGCACCCTCCAGGAGCAGTGGAAGCTCTCGCCGATGATGGGGTTATAGGGCTTCTTGGCGATGGCGCCCTTGCGGCCCTCGTGGAAGGAGGTGAGGTAGTACTCAACGAAGCGCACCATGCGCTCCTCGGGCCCTTGGCCGTCTGTGATGGCTACGAACAGGTCCGGGTGGGACATGAAGTCAGCGTACATCTCTAGCAAGGAGCGCTTCTCCAGGATGAAGGTGGGCAGCACCACCTGAGGAGATAGAACTATTTATGACCTTTAATAAAGCAGGTTGGGTCATTGACAATTGTTCAATAATCTAGTATGTGATCTATAATGACATGTAGCTATGAGGTAAAGATTTTTCTTTTTAAAGCTTCAATTGGAATTTGAGAGCACATTCTCTTTTTATGTCTTGACTAACTACTATCCGACACACAGGCTTTGAGCCGACACTAGCTGCTAACCATGGGAAACGGAATTTCACTGAAGTAGAGCCGAGACGATAATCGAAAATGATCGACGCCGACCATACAGATCACTTATAGCAGGCATTTTGTAGCCTATATTAGAGAAATGTGAAGTCTGAAATTAAATACGGTTGCTAATATGGAGGATTGTTAATGGGACAACTTATGGCTAAAACCATCAAACTAGTGGTATTAGTTTAAAAGTTAACGCAAATAAAAACTGGTGCACATTAACTTTTAGAACGCATCGTTCTATTTATTGTTATCGCATTAATTCAAGCAATTTAAATCGCAATATGGATTTTAGTCCATATCACCTAACTCTACCATGAAGTCAGCAAGAAAAGCGAAACAACAAACAGAGGCATTTCTTAACTGCAATATGCAGTCCTTTACATTAGCCAATCAGAGGACGGGAAACAAGACACCACTACAGTCTGTCTATCTGGGCCTTGGTCCAGCCTGATGCATGTTTCAGGCTGGGCCTTGGTCCAGCCATATGTTTCAGGCGGTGTGAGCGTTGTGGAACTTGACCTACCCGTGTGAGGTCCATGCCCAGCTTGAGCTGCGAGAGCAGGTGTAGGATGACACTGCGTTCCTCCTCCACCGCCCCCAGTTCCTCCTCCTTTTCCGTGAACGCGTCCTCCACCTCGTCCTCCCCGTCAATCTCCTCCTGGCAGGGGATACAACAATATTTACGTTGAGAACAACATAAGTTGTGGCTTGCATCTTGAAAAACAGTCAAGCTGAAGTACCTACAAGAAAAAGCTATGATTGAAAATAAAAGGCCTTTAGTTATATTTACCGTCCTCCTCACCTGACCATGGATTGACAAATTGATCATTGGAAACAATGCTATACATTTAATTATTAAATAAAAAGTACTGAAGTCAGATTGTCCTGTCCAAAGAGATACGCCAATCACTTTTCAAATACTTTCTTTTCACGTCGACCTTTCTAGCACAGTTCCAGTAACTATAATGGATGCGTAACCAGGCCACTCCGACTCTGAGCTCTTGATACATACAGCATCAGGTCAGTAGTTTGGCTCGATAGTGGGAAAAGGCTTTTTGGATCTAGTAATGTTCCTTGTCCTTACCCCAGAGAAACTGCAGGGCTCCGTGGCACTGAGCTCCAGGAGGCTACCCTCCAGCGGCCCTCCCTCGGTGCTGAAGCTGTCCAAGGGCCCGCCATTCTTCAGGATGTCCGGCAGCTTGGGCTCCAGCCACTCGATGGTGGGCCCTGTAACACCCGACACAGCGGTGGCCGCCACGACCTTTAGCTCAGAGGTACTCATGCTAGGCTACAAGGCCCCTTAAGGCTACCAGACCAAAACAACAAGGTTGTAGCCAGTGACCATTCAAGAAAGACCCAGGCTGGCGTATTCCCCTGACAGTTCCCTAGGACTACAGGATGAGACATTAACCCGATCCCCGGTACACAGGGAGTATCGAGATACGTTTTATGCCCAGCCAACAGGAAACCGCCTGATTGGTGGGTTAGTGTTTGGCAGGGAGGAGAGGCCCATTCAAATTAGCACGGCCCACACAATCCTTGACAACTTTTCCTGATTGGCTGGTCCCCGGGTTCCGTCCTGTTCGTGGGCCTAATGAAATATGGATGCCAGGTAACAAGATCTCTTACGATCTCCTACGTCAAACCGGGAACTTGTGACGGCTTTTCACTGTTTTCCCGATTCCACAATGTCTGGTTGGCTCTGTCAAAAGTAGCAGCCATACACTTTTGGTAAGTCTCTTGGCTGTCAGTATGGTGCGGTGTGATCAAAAAGGAAGAAAGGTGGTTAATGGGAGAGCTGTTATTACTCAAGTTACCCAATGAGCGATCTGGTTACCAGCCTAGACAGCCGGTAAGAATAAGTACCGCTCCCTCATTAATTATGGAAAAATAATTCCACTGTCGGCTTTCGGAGAAAGCTTTCAGAGTACATCTGGACTGGGAGGGTCAACATGTGCAATTCCATGATTTGTGAGGTAGAGTTGTGCAAGCACATGATTGGTGTCTAGTACATGTCACATACAACTAAACATGACTAAAAACCCTTATTGGAAACAAAACACCTTCGAGACTTCCACGGCTAACTTTGAGAAATGGGTCAAAGAAAAGGCAACTTACACCGTTTCTACCTTGCTTGAAGGCAAATCTGAGAAAGCCTGGCAATAAAGATCTACCCACTGAAAAAACTAACAGTGCATGTACACAGATCCCTTTCTTTTCATTAGAGTTCATCCATAAATGAACACACATTACTGTCACCAGTAGTGACCTACTCCCCCTCCCCTCCAGGCCCCCAGCGGTCACCCTCACCTCCCAGGGAGCTCCTCTGGCGGGCCACCTGCTGCAGCTGCAGGATGTGCAGGCAATCGTTGAGGCAGTTCATGGTGGCCATGGAGGTGGCCTTGAGCATCAGCAGGTCCTGGTCTAGCGGGGAGAGGGGGCCCGCGGCCGGGGGCAGGCCCTCGATGGTCTGGATCAGGTCTCGGTGCTGGCCCTGGGCCTGGGTCATCATCTGGGAGTAAAGAAGAGCGGAAGGAACCGGAGGGGTAAGTCGATACCGATGTACAAATGTGCTTACTGTATCCGTCATTCGATTAAAACAAGAAGTCCCTGTCACCTAGTCCTAGATGAACGATCTTCATAAAATGACACTAAACAAAAAAAGCTGAGTAAGACGGGTAGAAAGAGAATTCCTCTATGACAAAATACATTTCAAATAAGGCAGAAGAGATATTCTTCTCTCTACCACCAGCTATGCCTGTTGAGACGCAAAGTTATGACAACAACAACAAAAAACTGATGGAGAATACAAAACACTGAGATAAACAACAACAATATCCTTCAAGCTACGCCAAACCCCACTTCTATTTTTGTACATGAGGTAATAGCTACCACCCCCATCCCCAGCCTACCTCTCTGGCATCAAGCAAATGGTCGGGCAGCAGGGACCTCTTGGAGGAGTACAGCGAGGAGCCCTTGTGGAGCTGAGTCATGCTGAAGAAGGAGGCAGCGTTCTGGCTGGGCCTGCGCTGGGACAGGGGCGAGCTGGCGCTCCCCTGAGACGCCATGGAGTAGCTGCGAGACTTGGGCGGAGGGTTACTCTGGACAAAGACAAGATGGTCAACAAATTTGTCATCGAGTGAATCTCATCTGTGAGAGGATCTTCAGATAAGTATATTTTGACCATTGGAGCGTGTGGAATGTACGTAAAGTTGCCCCTTAGACTCGGATATTGGGTCAGTTTAGCATTTCCCTCACTAATGGTTACAGCATAGAGATCGAGGCCTCATCTTTGTATCTTTGCCATTATAGTGTGTGTGAGAGAGAGAGAGAGAGAGAGAGAATGGGCAGCGACATTGAGGCTTAGGCCATTGACGTCTTTGTCATTGGCCGATTGCTCCCAACTTACAGGAATCCCAACCAGTTGACTACTTTAAAAATGGTGGAAGCACTCAATGGAAATGTCCATGTTAAAACGAGTTATAGATCTCTAATTACCGCTAGGATTGTGGTAGGGGGAAAAGATCCTAGATCTGTACCTAGGGGAATCTTAACCTGTGGAGCCATCTTGTTTGTGACTATTTGTGTGACCTTATGGTGTCATGTCCGTGTGCTCTGTAAATGCTGATTGTCTTCAACTCAAGTGCTCAAGATGCGAGACGAATTAAGGCCAATAATGTGAAGTGTACTGAATCGAGTCGTTATGGTTACGCCACAATTTATCCAAGAATAGAGTTTGCATCATGCTTGTGGTTTGTCACATTCTGTCTTATCATCAGTATTTCAATAGAAAATGTACATCTGTTAGGAAGGAAATCCTACTGAGTGATACAGACTCACTGACTTTAGCCAGGAACGTAAGATCAAACTTGTTTTTTAAGGAAGTGTCACATCCCCCCTACCCCAGGGGTGCTTTGCTGCAGCCAGGGCATGGATGGTCTTGACTAAGCTAAATGAATAGTAGCTCGAGTTCCCCATTAATGTGTTCTCATTATCAAGCACACACACTACTACATCTAATCTAAATACAAGACATCCGCTCTGCACTTCTGTTATGAAGCTCATGTTACAGGCAACCATGGACACGATCAATGGAATTGGGTCACAAAACGAGCTAGTAGAGAGTGTCTGGATCAAGGGAAAACATTGTTGTGAGTGAGAAAGAGCTTGTGATGGTGAGTGTGTATGCATGCAACTGTGTGTGTATGCATGCATGCAACTGTGTGTGTGTGTGTGCAACTGTGTGTGTGCGTGCAACTGTGTGTGTGTGTGTGTGCGTGCATGCAACTGTGTGTGTGTGTGTGTGTGTGTGTGCAACTGTGCAACTGTGTGTGTGTGTGTGTGCATGCAACTGTGTGTGTTTGTGTACGTGCATGCACTGTGTGTGTGTGTGTGTGTGTGTGTGTGTGTACGTGCATGCAACTGTGTGTGTGTGTGTGCGTGCATGTGTGTGTGTGCATGCAACTGTGTGTGTGTGCGTGCGTGCGTGTGTGCATGCAACTGTGTGTGTGTGCATGCATGCACTGTGTGTGTGTGTGTGTGTGTGTGTGCATGCAACTGTGTGTGTGTGCGTGCGTGCATGCATGCAACTGTGTGTGTGTGCGTGTGCGTGCATGCATGCATGCACTGTGTGTGTGTGTGCATGCAACTGTGTGTGTGTGTGTGTGTGTGTGTGTGTGCGTGCATGCAACTGTGTGTGTGTGTGTGTGTGTGTGTGTGTGTGTGTATGCATGCAACTGTGTGTGTGTGTGTGTGTGTATGCATGCAACTGTGTGTGTGTGTGTGTGTGTGTGTGTGTGTGTGCGTGCATGCAACTGTGTGTGTGTGTGTGTGTGCGTGCATGCATGCAACTGTGTGTGTGTGTGCGTGTATGCATGCAACTGTGTGTGTGTGTGTGTGTGTGTGTGTGTGTGTGTGCATGCATGCATGCAACTGGGTATATGCGCCTGTGAAAGTGTGTGTGTCAGACGAAAAGCCCTGGCCTTTACCTTCCCCATGGCCTCAGTGTGGTGCTGCGTGCAGATCTGCAGCCGGCTCACCCAGTGCTGTCTCTCTTTGGCGTCCGTGGCTGGGAAACAACACCACAGGGTCACATTCATTAGTATACACGGTTGCAAAATGTTTTGCAACTGAAAATTCTAATGAGATTCCTATTGGGTATGTTCAGTTAGTGCATCCCTGTTTCAGTTGGTTTTCTTTAGTTTGGTGCCTGAACAGAGTGAGCACATTACAGTGCAGCAGAGTGAATCTCTCCGCATGGATCAATAACGACAACGTTATCCCTCGTCAACCGAGGATAATGAGAAAACCGCCATTATCGCGTATTGATTTGGATATGTTTTACCTGCTTTCTCCCCTTCCTGAAGTATTGGTACAATAGTCTGACAGTGACTAGATGTGCATCTTGCCTGTCCAACTACTGACTGATATATTGAGGACATAATAACATTGTGATGAAATGCAAACCATACATGTCCAGTAGTAGACTACTCAAACAGCATGACACTCTCGTATGAGTTGTTGTAGCTGTTTTGATTGTTTTTTTGATTGGTGAGGAGTGTGAGAGACAGTGTGTGTGCGTTTCACCTCGGAGCTTGTATTGTTCCCCACTGATGGCATTAACCGTGAAGGTGTGGGAGTCCTCGTCGCTGGGGGATATGACCGCCCCTGCCAAGGGGAGTGTCCCGCGAGGTTTCTGGGGCCTGGACTGCTCATTGACAAAGTACTCCAACAACCCTGCCTCATTGTTGAGGACAAAGAACCTGCATGAAGAGCAGAACATTCAATCAAATAATTTGAGTAATTTAGCAGACGCTCTTATACAGAGCGATTTACCTCACTTATAGAAGAAAATAAGGTTGGGTGCCTTGCGAGGGCATAGACAGATGTCTCATCTAGTCGTCTCGGGGATTCGAGCCAGTGACCTTTTGGTTACTGGCCCAATGCCCCTGAGCTCAAGATGCTTGTTGGCAAAGCAATGAATCAATTCAGTAGTATGTTTAGTTGATTTGATCAAATTGTAAATGCTATGTGCATTTATTAAAAGTACTGTTTAATCAATGTTCTTCAACCTGGGCTGCCCACTCACCTATATTGCCATCCTGTTACCAGGTTGGTGTATTTCATCAGGTAACCGTCAATATTTTCCATGTGGTCACTGAATAGAGCAGAGATTGAGCAAATGATTGACAGTTAGCAAACACGATAGTTATGCTACAATAACATCAATGGGTTGGCAAAGTTCAACTCCAGATGAACCTCTGATCCAACTCTGACTAGCCTGTTCACTAATAGTTAAGTCAGTAAGCTCAGCTAGAAAAAGCGAGAAACCATAGCCGGCTAGACAGCTAACGTTTGACCAAGGGCTTCCTAGTTAACGTTACCAACTGAAGATGTGTGTTGCACTGCCTATTAACCAAACAAATCACTGCAGCTAACTAGGTTTGCACGATTGGTTAGCCAGATAATTAGCCTAGCTAGCTAGACAGTCATCATACCTGTACTGCCAGCCTTTAGAACTCCCTCTCCCAGAACTACCAGGCGTCCCTTTCTGGGGAAAGACATCCAGTTTCCCTTCACTGTCCGATATTCGTATTGCCGTGACGGTTTCTCCTTGCATAGTCATAGCCAACGTTATAGCTAGCTAACAAGCTACAAACCTTGCCAGAAACGTTAGCTAGCTTGACAACTAGTCACACAGCAATCTCTAGTCTGATTTGCTAACTTGAAGGCCTTGCTCAGATGGATTTATTCAGTTTATGGCTTTAGAAACCATAGCTATCGTTAATGAGAAACTATCTAAACGACTGATTAAGTAATCCATCACAATATATTCTTGTAAAAACAGTGGCGTGCTAGCTAGCGAGGTCGTGAGCTTGGGGTTTACATGATCCAAATCGCTGCTAACAGGCTTCACGATGACGCGACACGGAACTGGAGTCATGTGATTCAATTCCATGAAAGGACTTCCGCATTGGCAAAACAATAGGGACATTTGTGGCATACAAAGTTTTTCCGTAATAGGTTGCAGTTGTCGAAATAGAACACGTCTTCAAATATATCCTGCACATACCCCATCGAGCTACCGCCGGCACATATTTCAGTCGTGTTGCATGACAAACAGTGAGAATTGTGTATCTCCCCCGAGCTCGGCAAATCGAGAAAATTATCGGACTTTCTCCATGGATAAATGTCTCTCCATACTTGTCATTACAGGTTCGTCGTGGTGACACACCCAGAATAACCCTACTGTTATCTAACCTGTACAAACCTTTCCCCTCTTTTATATACAGGGTAAAAGGGCGGTGTGCTAAAAAAAGAATGTGCTGCCCACACGACTAGGGCGTATAAGGAAGTTATGGACATAGTTATAAACACGGCATTTTACTGATCCCTTAACACTGTTCAAGGAATCGTGGCTGCTACTCTACCTTAAAAATGCCTGCTAAGAAAGTGTGCATCGTTGGATCCGGAAACTGGTATATTTATGGGCTTTCTCTATTTGCATGTGCCTGCATTCGACAGAATTGTATCATGAATTCCACTCATTGATTCATAATGTAGCCAACTAAGTGCTCATATTTGGCTAAATTGACAACTTGCAATGTAATTTCATAGAATATCAAACAGAAGTTTGATTTACAATCTTTGAATGCAGGCTTGGGTATATGCAAACCATTCCGTGTACTGTTATAATCTGGTTATGGTACCCCCAAGATATATTTAGCATGTTGTTCATTTTGCGACTGGGATTTTGAAAATATGAATGGTGTTATTCCATTGCCCTCCAATCTAATCCGTTTTCATCATCTCCTAGGGGCTCTGCGATAGCCAAAATCGTTGGTCACAATGCAAAGGGATCCAACAGGTTTGACCCCATTGTTAACATGTGGGTGTTTGAAGAGATGATCGATGGCAAAAAGTTAACAGAAATCATCAACACAGAGCATGAGAACGTCAAATACCTACCGGGTCACAAGCTTCCCAAAAATGTGGTTAGTTTGGTTTAATATTAGATTTTTGCCTCAAGATTACAAATCATTGAGTTGGGCAATACATCTGGAGTTAACGTTATCTCCGGACATGCTTTGTGGTTGTGTAAAAGGATACACACAGATAAGATGAATGAAGTTTGACCTATACAGAGATGATAACATATCCGTCTGGGGTTGTTCACAAGAACCTAAGGCATTCTGCTTTATCCCTAAGGTTCTCAGCTATAAGCACTGTTTACCGGTGGGCCCATGTAAACTACAATCCCCTCTTTGTTTTAAAGTTCAGAAACGTCAATAATCATCGCATGCAATGCGTTTTTTGAAACATGGAATTATCTTTCATATCAGTGAGAAATAATCTTTCACATAAAAAAAAGATCCGCTTACTGTATCAGGTTTGCACTGAACCATAGGGCTGTATGTATGCAAAGTATGGGATCAATATCATGCCAAATGTGTTCCTCCAGACGACAAAACTACACTTACTTTCCAGTTACTCAGACACACAGGTTTTCAAGCACGCTAGATATCTAATTAGCACAGGTGGTCTTCTCTGCCTTCCATTAGTAAAGTGCTGTAACATGGCCATATGGGAACACAAACCCTAACCTTATAAAATAGTGCTGGGGTAAGAAATCTAGACAGTTACATATCAGGATATTATTTTTGACAATAAATCATGTAGTTTTGACATTATCGCAATATGATTTCTTTGTTAGTCGTCCTGTAGTTTTCCTTAGCTTGTTTTCCTAGCTTGTTCTCCATCTCCTTTTTTAAGTAGGGAGCCAATTTGTTTTAAGCACTTTTATTTCCCTGACTGATCCAAACTAATTTTCTCATGTTCTTGCTTGTCCCTCTGCAGCTATATGGTGAACCGTTTGGCACATCCAATCGCAATAAAATCACAGTATCGAATCTCAAAACATAGATTTGCAATACATATCGTATTGGCACCTAAATATCGTGATAATATGGTATTGTGAGGTCCCTGGAAATTCCCAGACATACTATAAAAGGTGTGTAGTAATTTAGACTTTTTTGGATATACATTTTTGCTGCTATGAAAGATACTTTCCTTATATTTCCAAAACCGTACTGCAAGTGATGCATGTTAACGTTCAGAACGAGTGTCGGGGCTCTTAACAAAACTCCCCCGGCCAGAATATACCTTCATGGGTAGATGATTAAGGTAGTTGGCATTCTCTGAACGGCCTACCAGTCTGACATACCTTGCTTCCCACTATGCCAAGACTTAATGCGTGTGTTATTGTATCCAGCCGCCCCTTGTGTCAATTCCTTAAACGACCCTGTAACAAAATAACATCACATAACATATTGTAATCACAGGAGGTTGGTGGCACCTTGATCGGGGAGGACGGGATCGCGGTAATGGCTGGAGCGGGAAAAAAATGGATTGTTATCAAACCCATGGTCTCTACGTGCCTGACGCCATTCCATTCGCTCCGTTCCAGCCATTACTATGAGCCGTCGTCCCCTCAGCAGCCTCCACTGCGTAATGTAGATTCACGATAAATGCTACTACATAGTAACATCCATCATGAATAGTACAGTGTATCATGCTATCTTTTCCCACTCCAATTTACCAGGTTGCTGTTCCAGACATCACAGAAGCGGTGAAAGGGGCCAGCATACTGATCTTTGTCATTCCACATCAGTTCATTGGGAGGCTATGTGATCAGATGAAACCTCATATTGCAGAGGGAACCATTGGGATATCCCTCATCAAAGTAATGTCATTTGGCTCTTTTTCACACCAGCTCTCACTTAGAAAAAACATTGCTAAAATCTATAAAAATGTATAAGTCTGACTTTACTCTGGCTTCATATCGGGCTCTTTATCACTCAGGAAAAGTCTCAGCTGTATGAATTTATCATCATGGCTATGATTTTATACTCATTATGTAACAGCAGCCTAGTCACAAAAAAATGCTGCCACCCAAATGCTGGTAACTAGGGTATATGTTACAAAATGAGTGATTGAAGGCAGCCTAAGATCTCTTTTCTGCCCTGGTCCTTATTCAGGGCATCGATGAAGGTCCCGAGGGCTTGAAGCTCATCTCTGACATCATCCGTGAGAAACTGGAAATCGAGGTTAGCGTCCTGATGGGGGCCAACATTGCCAACGAAGTGGCTGATGAGAAGTTCTGTGAGACCACAATTGGTAAAATATTTTTCCATAATATTATCTAGGATAGTGCTGTAATGTTTTGTGTCCTCCTCGGCTTGTGTTGCAACTCCCACTGATGCAGTTATGTGTACCTTGACTTTCGATCACTACCTAAACAGGAGCGAAGAACGAAGCAAATGGACATATCTTTAAAGAGCTGCTGCAGACTCCCAACTTCAGGATCACCGTGGTGCAGGAGAGTGACACAGTAGAACTCTGTGGGGCTCTCAAGGTACAATTTACATTCAAAGAGAAGAACTTCTGCTACATTGTGAATGGTCCTTCTGTAGCTCAGTTGGTAGAGCATGGCGCTTGTAACGCCAGGGTAGTGGGTTCGATCCCCGGGACCACCCATACGTAGAATGTATGCACACATGACTGTAAGTCGCTTTGGATAAAAGCGTCTGCTAAATGGCATATATTATTATTATATTAATGTAACTTACACAGGAGGCCTATGTTTCATTGCATTGCACCTCTGTTTTGTTTGCTCACATTGTCAAATGTTTATTTTTTTACAAACCATGAATCATAATATTGATAGAAATAGAGTAGAAAACTGCAGATAACCCTTATGGTTCCTTCCCCACTCTCCCCTTCCCAGAATATTGTAGCGGTGGGCGCTGGGTTCTGTGACGGTCTGGGCTTTGGGGACAACACCAAGGCTGCGGTGATCCGGCTTGGGCTGATGGAGATGATCGCCTTCACCAAGCTGTTCTGTAAGGGCCAGGTTTCCCCCGTGACCTTCCTGGAGAGCTGTGGGGTCGCCGACCTGATCACCACCTGCTACGGGGGGCGCAACCGCAAGGTGGCCGAGGCCTTCGCCAAGACGTCCAAGGTGACAAACACGACTCAAGGATGTGACTGTGCTGTGACCAGTGCAACTTTTAACTGTTTTGTCAGGTTGATAACGGTTAAGATATTAATATCCATCACTTCAAGAAACTTGTGTGTGTGCTTTAAGTAACTATGTTGCATACCCTTCCAGTCTATTGAAGAGCTAGAGGCTGAGATGCTCAATGGTCAGAAGCTCCAAGGTCCACAAACCTCTGCTGAGGTGTTCAAAATTCTCAAGAAGAGAGACATGATCAGCAAGTGAGTACAACTCTTTCACCTTAAAGTGAGACTCGGCGATATGACTTTGCTTGCCCTCGCGCAGTCACACAGAGTATCTGCGCATGGGCACAGTTCCACTTCACGCTACTACAACATGGGGAAAATTGTGAAGACGTTTAGCCTCATGCTTCAACGCTCTTGTGGAAATTGTGGCCCGATATTTTTGTGTACTTCGTGCGTCGCTGAGCCTACCTTTAATACATTTAATGACTTGCAAATGTTCCTCCAATATTCCTCTACTCATTCACCACATACATTTTCATCAAATTAGCTGCAAATATGAGCTGAAGCTCTCCTCAATAAATGTGTGAGTGCTGCTAATGGAACCACCCCTTGCTGCATTGAGATTTAGTGCAATGTTTTGTCTTGTAGGTTTCCGTTGTTTGCCTCTGTGTACCAGATCTGCTTTGAGGGAAAAGCTGTGAAGGAGTTTATCACATGTCTGCAGAGCCACCCTGAACATATGTGATCACTCTGGAACCTGCAGCCACGGAACCTGCAACTCCTCCAATGGTGTAGAGTTGAAGTTGTCCCTAGATGCTGATCTTGTCAGTTTTGCATTCCCTTATGGTTAGGTTGGGATTGGAGAGGGGAAGCTGATCCTAGACCTGTACCTATAGGGCAACTTCACCCCCGGAGCCACTTCCAGTAGCACCATCATACCATCAGAGGGCAGCAGTGCAGCATAAATGCTCATTCATATCATTGTAACTACCTAAAAATGTAACTGTAACCACTAAATGTTCCTTATCATTTCATACTAAGTCTGAAGAACCACTACTTAACGTGCTTTGTCGCATATTCATATGTTTTGTGTTTTGATTGTGTATCAGCTTATCAACTAAACCAACTACACTTGACACGTGTAAAGTAATCTTTGTTGGTTACAAAAATGTTTTCTATTCATTTAACAATTTTACAATTTGTGGAACAAATATTCTCAAAATAATACTTTTGAGTGAAAAACAAATATATTGCGACTCTTTTGTTTCACTTCATCTTGTCACATGGGGGCACACTTACTCTAGCTGCATTGGGGTGAGAGGTAGCCTAGTGGTTAGCGCGTTGGACCAGTAACCGAAAGGTTGCTAGATTGAATCCCCGAGATGACAAGGTAAAAGTCTGTCGTTCTGCCCCTGAACCCACTGTTAGGCCGTCATTGTAAATAAGAATTTGTTCTTAACTGACTTGCCGAGTTAAAAAAAAAAAAAAATGATGTCACTTGCCCTTTTTAACTTTGAAATCGTTTCAGAGGATAACAGTGAACAATACAGTTTGAAATAGTTAAGATGAGGGAGGAATAACAAAGATACGTTTATTTGATTGTCTAATGTTGTCCGTGCACATGTCTTGAAAGACAATGAATGAGCATATTTATTTTAATTAGATGTTCCCCTGATGAAAGAAGGATTGCTTATGTTTAACTGATTTTAAATCCGCTTTTCATAACAATTACATTTATCTAGTTCGTGCCTTCACTTCAAAGATGGCCTACTTATCCTAGAGAACACAGACGTAAATGTTGTACAGATATTCCACAAACCCCTTCCCTGGATTCTTCTGTGACACAACCATATCAGACCCAGGATTAAAGAACAATCGTGGCCCTTGTCTCTCCATCTCTTCTGGCTGTATCACAGCGAGAAGAACAGAGGCTTAGTGGGATAGCGAGTAATCAGCTAGGCCTTTGACTTTCCCATCAGATCAGAGGGACCTTGATGCTTCCATCCATCCCTCCACGCTTCCACCCTGTTCGTAGCCACGACCGTATCCGGCCATGGTTCACGTTTACCTGGGTAACCCGACGAGGAGGAGGCCTCTCTTCTGGTTGACAGCTCCACAGACTGGGCTGCCCCAGATCCCACACATCCCTGTACATCAAAGGGCCCAACGGAAGGCAGGGGGCCACGGAGATGGCAAAGGCCCAGGTTGAGGGACCCTGTCTGCCCCTGTTTCCCGTGGGACATTGGGCCCCATGAGTGGACCTGTGTGGGGTGTTGCAGAAGATTAGGCTCCCCTTCACCTCCAGCTGAAGTGGCATCAGTGTTTTGATGTGAGACACTGAGAGCCTTGTGCAGGTTGAGACCCTGGTCCTCTGTCACAAAGAGAAGAGGTGCACCTTCAGTCCTGGGCTTGAAAGAGCAGCTTAATCACTATGGTAACTGCACTGAGGCCAACCAGTCCCTACACAACACTGTCCCATTGTGGGAGAGAGTGAGTATTGGACTTAGGTGGAGAAAGTGAGCAAAAACAAGAGTGTGAGGTCTGGATGGTTCATGGTTGAGATATCACAGTCTGCATGCTGCTGACAAATACATCTACTTATCCAATTACAAGTTGACAGTGCGACTGACTGGGGTTCAAACCTGGCTCTGCTGGGTGACACGAGAATATTAGCCCACTTAGCTAAAGCCTAGGCATAAGTTTGAGGTACTAACGCAAATTGTCAAGTCTCAGGCAAAGGTTACTCATTTAACCAGTGTTGTTCTGAACCACCTCTGTTGCAGCATCAACAAATCAAGGCTATCGTTACACGAGGATTAACTCAACATTTTGCAATATTGAGTTAGAACAAATAGTGTTCGCTGTGATTTACTGTGTGTACTGAGGTGGGGTGAGTTTTTCACTGTTGGTTGATCACACCTGTGTCTCACATGGATGGTTCTGTCAGTGTTCCTCCTCCGAACGTTTCCCCCAGGCCTTGCATGCTCTATATGGGCCACCCCAGGCCCCAACCACCTGGCTCTCACAACCTTATATTTATAACAGTCGTATAATTCTAGTTCTGCGTAAAAATCCCAAACAGACTAGAATATCTTGCTCGGTAAGCTATATAACCTGTGTTCAAATAGGATGTATTTTCTTTCAAATATTTGATTATTTCACTGATACTTCATCGAACACAGTGGGATGGAAGCAAAGGAGTAGTGCAAACCTGTACCCTATATGTAAAATGTACGCACGCATGACTAAGTCACTTTGGATAAAAGCTCCTGCTAAATGGCATATATTGTTATATTATAAACTGGGTGTTTAGAGCCCTGAATGCGGATTGGCTGACAGCCGTGGTATATCTGACCATATACCACTGATATGTCAAAACATTTATTTTTGCTGCTCTAATTACACTGATAACCAGTTTATAATAGCAACAAGGCACCTCGGGGGTTTATGGCCAATATACCACGGCTAAGGGCTGTGCCATGCGTCGTGCCTAAGAACAGCCCTTAGCCGTGGTATATTGGCTATATTACCACCCCCCCATGCCTTATTGCTTAATTATAGTATTATTGTACCTGGCATTTCAGATTGAGCGTTTGCTTGGGCGTAACTATTTGAAAGAAAACAAACACTAGTGGAATCCACATCTGCTATACCCAGTTTGTCTAGTTTTCAGAATATGATCAGTGATCCTGAATGTCAAAGGGTGGGGGAGAGGGGGAAGCAACAGCCCATCCTACATCCTCTCTGTACACACACAGCTAATTACAGGGCCTGATCTCCTCAGCTGTCACTGACACAGTCTCTTCACACGTCAATGCCAGCCGAATGGGCCCTCATCATCAGCGCTCCCTCCCTCTCCCAGGGCCCCCAGGAAAATAAAACAGACAAAAATGCCTTGTCCTCACCCCAGCTGCCAGTCTCACAGGGCAAACATGGCATAATGGCGCAGGGAGCTGAGGTTCAGTCGCAGGGCGCACACACACCTCCCTCCACCCTGCCCTACCCTTCATCTGCACCCACCCTAGCCTACTCCATGCACATTCACAAGGGCATAACATAGTCTTTCTGGGGGCCTCTCATCATGCCACGCCTCACAGAGGCCCTCCTTTGTGTTGGCCCAGTGCTCTGAGGAAATGATAAAGTACAAGGAGTGGGTGTGTATTTGTGGCGGGAATGGGTCAGTTTTTTTGACGGCCATTTGCCATTAGTGGAAGGAGAGGTAGGGCCTTGGCTGGGAGCCCGGCTGTGGTGTGGTGGTGTTGGCTGAATACAAACCATCGACGGTGAACACAAGCACATTTGTTTAGGCCTCCTCCCCCCTCACCTCAGGCAGCCTTGGGAGGAACAGTTGACAATTCCTAACCACACTAGCCTGGACTGGATACTCATCCACACGCTGGGGATAGACAAGGCCGGTTGGGGACAGGAAGAAGAAAGGAAACTTACCTGAAGACTGGACAAAAGAGGCAATATAAAACATTTTTAAAGTATGTTGACTTTTACTGTTGATTTGTTGATTTATGATGTAGTTTCAAAAACAAATGCATGACTTATCACTCCGAATGACAGTGGACTGTCTCTAAAAAAAAAAATCAGGGAGGCTAGAGTAGTATAGCTCGGGAATGTTTTTAGTCCACATTTTGTGCCTTGGTTCACCGTCATCTCTGTTCATCTCCTGAGAAGCAAGAGTTGCTAGAATCGGTGAGCTTAACATATCAAGAAGTGGACCATTTATTTATCTGTAGATTCCCTTTGTAGCTCGTGAATGTTGATGGCCATGTCAAGGGCCTCTCTTCAAGCTTCCGATGTGAAAAGGGACATTTCTTTATTCCCAGTGGGACTCTGCAAATAACATGGCTTGGACATTCCAACGTGTCATTGTAGCATGGGGCGATGCATGAATCCACTTAGTGTTCCTCTGAGCAAAAACATTTCAGTAGACACAGAATCTATGTCCCAAATGGAACCCTTATCCCTGTATTGCAGTACTTTGAACCAGAGGCGTGTATATTTCTATATTTATTTATTTATTAGATCTGTTCTTGTCTATTCATTTTCTTTATTATGTCATGTTTTATGCTTCGTGTGAACCCTAGGAAGAGTAGCTTCTGCTTTGGCAACAGCTAATAGGGATTCAAATTTTAAAAAACTGTTCAAAAGCAGTGCACTATGAAGGGAATAGGGTGCTGTTTGGGATGCACTCAGAGACTGCCTCGACACTGAGCACGTTTCAGCAGACAGACTGCCTCGACACTCCCCAGTCATCTCACTACACTGGGAGCTACACTGTCTCAGATAGAACCGTGCTTCAGTTCCAGCTAACATTTTTGGTTGGATTTGTATTGGATAGTAAAGTTCCCTTCGTTATTACATTCTCCTTTTATGATGTTTTGCGGTGTTGGCGAAACAGTTTTACCTTTACATGTATAGGACACACAATAGCATTGAGTTTGCTTGTTTTAATATTTGTTCTAAGAAGAAACGGAACACATACACTTTTACCATTAACCAGATGCCTGGATAATTAAAAGTCATATTTATCTCAGTGTTGGTATGGAAGCTGTAGGACTGACTGCTTTATGGCCAAGCAGATTTAACTCCCAGATGCAGCTGGGAATTCCGAAGGATAGTGTTCTGGTTAACTATGGGAATTCTCTAACAATATCTTTCACTGAGACTTGGCCAACTCTTCATCTTTATGAATTCCAGACATTGGATTGTGTATGATTGTATCAAGATATAGATTTGCCATTCCATTCCATCACGTAATACGTTATGGCAGAAAGGAGAATGGAAATATCTTTCAAACACGAATCTGTCTGAGAGTGAACTTTGGTTGTTTCAGTATGGTGCACTATAGTATGCATTTGCTGCAGGCTAACATTTTGTAGCCTATAGCTCACCCCATGAACCAGCTCCAACCTCTCGCTAATCATCAGTGCAAAGATTTACAGGAAGGAGGAATGTCTGGTGAAAGCTGGTCACACTGAAAACGATGAAAAGTAGATATGTCATCATCATGACAATGATGACATGTAACGATGAGGGTCGGCTAAATGTATGGGTTTCTGACCATAGAAGTCCAACATTGCTCCTCCCCAGTGTCCCAAACTGGTTATTAAATCAACTAAAATGGTATTTGTCACACGCTTTTTTTTAAACAACAGGTATAGACTAACAGTCGGCCCTTCCGAACAATGCAGAGAGAAAACTATAGAAAAATAATAACAAGGAATAAATACACAATGAGTAACGATAATTGGCTATATACACGGGGGAACAGTACTGAGTCGATGTCCAGGGGTAATATAGGTCGGGATAAAGGGACTAGGCAATAGGATAGATAACTAACAGTAGAGTCAAAAGAGTAAGTGCAAAAAGGCTCAATGTAGATAGTCCGGGTAGCTATTTGGTTAACTATTTAGTAGTCTTGGAGGTAGAAGCGGTTCAGGGTGCTGTTGGTTCCAGATTTGGTGCATCTGTACCGCTTGCCGTGCGGTAGCTGAGAGAACAGTTTATGACTTTAGATACTGTATGTGAGGTATTGCTCTCTTGCTGGAAAGTTCAGGGTGAAAATCACTTAGATAGGCCAGATATACATACGTGTTCTATCCTATTTAAAAACCTTGTTAGAAAGCAATTACAGCCAAAGTACTGCTAAGTACACTTTCAGTTGCTAATAACTATAAATCCATAAATAAGTCAAACTGCAATGGCAAACTTAATGTTGAGTATTTGCCTCATCTTCTTTTGAAGGTCCCCCTCTACTAGAACCTGCATTCCACGTTTAATAGGTTTAGAATGTTCTGGATTTGAAACTGCTGACATTACTCTCTACAATAGTCTCTGTAGTCTTTGCAATAGGCTTTTTATGGCTCACAGGCCTCTACCTATCTTAGCCAATATGACTCAAAGCGGACCAGATATGAAAGACCTTTTGAGAAACATTTTGTCTGTAACATTGTTCACCACATAACACTAGTGTATAATTATGTTGTGAAGAGATATTATTATTTGTCAATGTTTTGTAGTTCCAAAATATGGTGAATCAGTGGATTTTTAATTTGAATGGTAATTGATGATCTACCTAGCAACTACTTTTCTCTGTTCTGATTGGTTAGATGTTGAGAACAGGAAGTACTTGAAGTGACATTTCTGTGAATGGAGTCCGTTCATGAGTAAAAGAGAAATCAAAAGAGTAAAGAGTAATCTGTCTCCATCCAGTGTTGTCACCATAGAGAGTCATCAATCCACCTTATGAAGAACCCTCAAACTACATTAGTACAGCCAAAGAGGGGTAATGGTAAGTCTGGCAGTGGCAACCTATTGTCAAGTAGTACAGGCATAACAAAAATAGAGTGTCTTTGAGATAATATTTTATTACCCCTTTTTCGTGGTATCCAATTGGTAGTTACAGTCTTGTCTCGTCGCTGCAACTCCCGAACGGACTTGGGAGAGGCGAAGGTCAAGAGCCATGCATCGTCCGAAACACAACCCATTCAGGCACTGGCTGTGACAAAGCCTGGACCCAAACTCAGAATCTCTAGTGGCACAGCTAGCACTGCGATGCAGATCCTTCGACCACTGCGCCACTACGGAGGCCCAACTTTTATATAATTTAAAGACAAAACAGGCTATTTGTCATAAAATGTATCCTGCAATTGGCTCCTTCCCTTCATCCACACTGAATGGAAATAATGACAGGACCACATTCAGCAGGACACAATAAAAACGTACAACAAACATGCCTCTGGCACGTAGAACAAGGAATCATGGGAGCTCTATTCACGGTATTTCTATGTGCAATGTTACACAACGTTTGCTTGCCGAACATGGCCCAGGTAAAAATGATAGGGTGGAATCTCGTCATGAGGCTGGTTTTCACCTGGGCCAAAACGTTCCGTTCAGTTTTGCGACTGTTTGGAGTAATGATTACACCCCTGGTCAGTTCTTTCAGATCACTGCATATAAAGGAGAAGAGGAAAGGAATGATCTTTAGAGCTTTTTTCCTCTTCAGTAGAGGGAGGAATTCTTACATCCCTCTACTCCTTGGCAATCGTTTCCTCATTCTCCCTCAAAAGGTCTGACCCTTAACCCCCATCAGTTTAAGGTCTTCCCTCCAATGTATGGATTCTAGCCATGGGTCAGGCCATATATTTTGTGCATGATTACCTTGTCAGTAGCCTCTCAGGTCGTGCAGCCAGCCACAGTGAAGTGTCACGAGGAGAGAGATACTCTTTCCAGGTTGAAACTGAGAAATGTCAATACGTTTGATTGCACAAAAATGCTCTATTTTTTATGAGACAGACTACCACATGTATCCAATGAATTAGATTAGATTGAGTAGAATAGATTGAATTTGCATGTTCAAATGTCAGTTCGAAGATAATGGAGTGCGTCTTCACAAAGTGGTTTGTGTACTAGCATTTGATCCAATTGATTACTACTCGTGTTATCCTGATTAGATTTATCTAAGAAGGCTTATCATAGCCTACCAATTTTTGACATTATTTGCATTTGAGGTTTTCCAAATTAAATTCTCAAGGAGTAGACTACACCTCTTCTCACCAGCTGTAGACTACACTCTTATCTGACCAGCTGTAGACTACACTCTTATCTGACCAGCTGTAGTCTACACTCTTATCTGACCAGCTGTAGACTACACTCTTATCTGACCAGCTCTAAACTACACTCTTATCTGACCAGCTGTAGTCTACACTCTTATCTGACCAGCTGTAGACTACACTCTTATCTGACCAGCTGTAGTCTACACTCTTATCTGACCAGCTGTAGACTACACTCTTATCTGACCAGCTGTAGTCTACACTCTTATCTGACCAGCTGTAGTCTACACTCTTATCTGACCAGCTGTAGACTACACTCTTATCTGACCAGCTGTAGTCTACACTCTTATCTGACCAGCTGTAGACTACACTCTTATCTGACCAGCTCTAAACTACACTCTTATCTGACCAGCTGTAGTCTACACTCTTATCTGACCAGCTGTAGACTACACTCTTATCTGACCAGCTCTAAACTACACTCTTATCTGACCAGCTGTAGTCTACACTCTTATCTGACCAGCTGTAGACTACACTCTTATCTGACCAGCTGTAGACTACACTCTTATCTGACCAGCTGTAGTCTACACTCTTATCTGACCAGCTGTAGACTACACTCTTATCTGACCAGCTGTAGTCTACACTTATGGAGTTGCCTTATGATATAAGACCCATTGTTAAGGGGCAATCTGGGATACAAACAACAAAGCGGTCACCACGCCAATTTTGGGGGTAAACAACCCAGCCTCGCTTTGACAGACAATGTCACGGGTCTCCTAGACATCTCTTGCCAAACAGCACAGCAATGCAATGAGCTACGAGAGGAGGAATGCGAAAACAGTGTGGAATCTTTTGGAAAATTATTACATTTGTGGCCATAAGGAATGCAACAGAGGCATTTAGAGAGGCTGAATCGGTGCATTTGTGATCGCCGACTGCGATGACAAACCGTGGGTGACGTGACCGGTCTGATGGTTTCTGTCAGTGTGCCCCGGGTCTACTTTATTCTGGGTCTGTGGTGAGGAATGCTTAAAGTGTTAAGAAGCAGAGTTTCTGTGGGGAGCCCCAATGAAAAGCAGACCGGGGTCCTTATTTGGAAATACTTTAGTCTTAAGAGTAGGAGTGCTGATCTAGGATCCCCTCCTTGTCAAAATTGAAACAAATAAATGCTGACCAAAAAGGCAAAACTGATCCTAGATCAGCACTCCTACTCTGAGACAATGAATATGGCTCAAGGGCTTCTATCTAAAGAGTAGGAGTGCTAATCTAGGATCTGTTTTGTCTTTTGGATCATATTGATTACTGTTTTATGGACAGGGAGGATCCTGATCCTAGATCAGCACTCCTACTTTTAGACACTTGAGACATACAGCCTTTGGGCCCATATTCAGAAATAGTCTAAGAGTAGCAGTGCTGTCCATAAAATCAAGCTCTTCATGATCTAAAAGGCTAAACTGACCCCAGATCAGCACTTCTAAACTGATCCTAGATCAGCACAACTAAGACTTCTCCTGAGTTTGTGAATAATGGCCCAGACCAGTAGTTTCCAATCAGCATGGTAGTAGAAAAATCTGGTTGGCAGTAAAGCTGTGAGTCATGTGTCTCCCTTTAAATGAGAGAGAAAAAGATAAACACTTTAAACCTTCTGAGAGACTGGGGTCTATGCCAAGCCCAGACGCTTAAGGAATGCAGCTGGGCCTTGCTTGGTTTGCCACAGTTGAAGCCTGAGAGAGAGAGACATAGTAACGCTGGCTGGTCAGACAGACTCAAGTCAGCTAACCAACAGAGCTTTTGAGATGGAAGTATAGCACTTGCAAACATAGCTAATTGTGTGTGTGTGTGTGTGTGTGTGTGTGTGTGTGTGTGTGTGTGTGTGTGTGTGTGTGTGTGTTGTTGGTTATTCTATCCTTGTGGGGATCTAAAATCCTCAAAAGTCCCCACAAAGACAGTAAAACAAGGAAAATTCCCCCATGAGGACAAACGCTATTTTAAATTTAGGGGTTAGAATTAGGATTAGAGGTTAGTAGTTAGGTTTGAGTTAGCGTTATGGGTTAAGGTTAGGGTAAGGGTATGGTTAGGGGTTAGGGACAATAGGATTTTGAATGGAAATGAATTGTAGGTCCCCATGAGGTTAGAAGAACATAACCATTGTGTGTTTGTTTATAGGAATTGGGTAAATGTGGTTGTTTGACATGGGCGAGTCTGTGTAAATTGGTGGGCATTTCTTTGTAAAAGCGCCATTAGCAGTAATGGGAAGTTCATAGGAGCACATAAACATTGGTGTCAAATGAAAGCTCTGAATCTATGTAATTATTTTATTAAGGCATATATAAACTAGACATAAGCAAAGGCTTTCTAGTCAAACAGATGGAAAAGGGGTTTTAGAAAACATCTAGCTGTAACGGCTCTCGTTGGTAGAAGGAAGAGTGGACCAAAGCGCAGCGTGGAAAGTGTTCATGATACTTTATTCAAAAACACTCAAACAAAAATAACAAACACAAAAACGAAAGTGCATAGTTCTGTCAGGTACAGACACTAAACAGAAAACAAGATCCCACAAAACCCAAACGGAAAATGACAACTTACTGTATATATGATCCCCAATTAGAGACAACGATAGACAGCTGCCTCTGATTGGGAACCACACTCGGGCTAAAACAAAGAAATAGAAAACATAGACTTTCCCACCCGAGTCACACCCAGACCTAACTAAACATAGAGAATAATAAGGATCTCTAAGGTCAGGGCGTGACACTAGCAGAAAAAGTCTTAGGTATTAGACATGCATCAAAAC
The DNA here is from genome assembly GCF_023373465.1 of Oncorhynchus keta. NCBI lineage: Eukaryota > Metazoa > Chordata > Actinopteri > Salmoniformes > Salmonidae > Oncorhynchus > Oncorhynchus keta. Next base: position 55,582,040 of record NC_068450.1, read on the forward strand.
ACAATATTGTTGAAGTTAAGACCCCTGCCAACTAATATCTACACTTCGTTTTACAGAAATGATTTGCCTTCTGTAAGTTTAAGAAATATTGCCTCGTGTCTTTCTTGTCACTCTGTATCCAAAAGCCCACACCAAAAGCCTACAGTGCCTTTCAGAAAGTATTCAGATCCCTTGACTTTTTCCACATTTTGTTAGGTTACAGCCTTATTCTAAAATTGATGTAAAAAATGTTTCCCCTCAACAATCTACACACAAGTACCCCAAAATGACAAAGCAAAAACTTTGCAAATGTATTAAAAATTAAAAACTGAAATGTCACATTTACATAAGTATTCAGACCCTTTACTCAGTACTTTGTTGATGCACCTTTGGCAGCGATTACAGCCTCGAGTCTTCTTGGGTATGACATTACAAGCTTGGCACACCTGTATTTGGGGAGTTTTTCCCATTCTTCTCTGTAGATCCTCTCAAACTCTTTCAGGTTGGATGGGGAGCGTTGCGGCACAGCTATTTTCAGGTCTAGCCTCTTTCTATTCTGGTTAGAGACAGTTTGCGCTGTTCTGTGAAGGGAGTAGTACACAGCGTTGTGCGGGATCTTTAGTTTCTTGGCAATTTCTCACATGGAATAGCCTTCATTTCTCAGAACAAGAATAGACTTTTGAGTTTCAGAAGAAAGGTCTTTGCCTCTGGCCATTTTGAGCCTGTAATCAAACCAACAAATGCTGATGCTCCAGATACTCAACTGGTCAAAAGAAGGCCAGTTTCTTTAATCAGAACAAAATTTTTCAGCTGTGCTATTATAAAATACAAAAGGGTTTTCTAATGATCAATTACCCTTTTAAAATGATAAACTTGGATTAGCTAACAAAACGTGCCATTGGAACACAGGAGTGATGATTGCTGATAATGGCCTCTGTACGTCTATGTAGATTTTCTGTAAAGAAAGAATCCAGCTACAATAGTAATTTACAACATTAACAATGTCTACACAGTATTTATGATGAATTTGATGTTATTTTAATGGACAAAACGTTTGCTTTTCTTTCAAAAACAAGGACATTTCTAAGTGACCACAAACTTTTGAACGATAGTGTAAGTCCAGGCTCTGGCTGGGCCACTCAAGGACATTCAGAGACTCCTGCTTTGGTCTGGCTGTGTGTGTAGGGTTGTTGTCCTGTTGGAAGGTGAACCTTCGCCCCAGTCTGAGGTCCTGAGCGCTCTGGAGCAGGTTTTCATCAAGGATCTCTCGGTACTTTTCTCCGTTAATCTTTCCCTCAATCCTGACTAGGCTCCCAGTCCCTGCCCTGAAAAACATCCCCAAAGCATGAAGCTTCCACCACCATGCTATAGGGATGGTGACAGACGTGACGCTTGGCATTCAGGCCAAAGAGTTCAATCTTAATTTCATCAGACTAGAGAATCTTCTTTGTCATGGTCGGAGAGACTTTGGGTGCCTTTTGGCAAACTCTGAGCAGGCTGTCATCTGCCTTTTACTGAGAAGTGGCTTCTGTCTGGCCACTCTACCATAAAGGCCTGATTGGGGCAGTGCTGCAGCGATGTTGTCCTTCTGGAAGGTTCTCCCATCTCCACAGAGGAATTCTGGACCTCTGTCAGAGTGACCATCGGGTTCTAGGTCACCTCCCTGAGCAAGGCCCTTCTCCCATGATTATTCAGTTTGGCCAGGCGGCCAGCTCTAGGAAGAGTCTTGGTGGTTCCAAACTTCATCTATTTAAGAATGATGGAGGCCACTGTGTTCTTGGGTACCTTCAATGCTGCAGTGTAACGACTGTTGGTGGAAGAAGGTGAGGACCGAGATGCAGCGTAGTAAGTGTTCATCATTATTTTAATAAACTGAACACTAAATACAACAAGGAACAAAAGAAACAACCGAAACGGCTCCGTCAGGTGCAAAACACACTAAACAGAAAATAACTACCCACAAAACCCATGTGGGCAAGAGCTACCTAAGTATGGTTTCTCAATCAGAGACAACGGCAGACAGCTGTCCCTGATTGAGAACCATACCTGGCCAAAAACAAAGAAATAGAAAAACATGAAAAAATAACATAAAATGCCCACCCTAGTCACACCGTGGCCTAACCAAAATAGAGAATAAAAAGCCTCTCTATGACCAGGGCGTGACATGCAGGCATTTTTTGGAACCATTTCCCAGATCTGTGTCTTGACACAATCCTGTCTCGGAGCTCTACGGACAATCCCTTTGACGTCATGGCTTGGTTTTTGCTCTGACATGCACTGTCAACAGTGGGAGCTTATAGAGACAGGTGTGTGCCTTTCCAAATCATGTGCAATCAATTGAATTTACCACAGGTGGACTCCAATCAAGTTGTAGAAACATCTCAAGGATGATCAACGGAAACAGGATGCACCTCAGCTCAATTTCAAGTCTCATAGCAAAGGGTCTGAATACAAAAACCTGTTTTGGCTTTGTTATTATGGGGTATTGTGTGTAGATTGCTGAGGACATTTTAGAATAAGGCTGTAATGTAACCAAATGCGGAAAAAGTCAAGGGGTCTGAATACTTTCCGAAGGCACTGTATCTTAAAGACATTTTCAACATTTTTCTCCCTCATGAAACCGTGGATCATGAAAGCTCACAGAATGAACAAGTAAAGGTAGAACTAACAAATAGTTATTTGGTTAATGAATAAAGTTCATATTCCGTTCGGAGTAATTAACACAATGAACACAAAACATATGTATATGTTTTCCCTGTCTGTCGTACACATGCTTTTAAAGTGTTGTCTTTGTGACACTCATTTGTGTCACGGGTTGACGATCACCTGACTTGATGCTGTATTTGACATATTCTCTGAATGACTGAAACTGAATTGTCTTCAATGGGAATTCATAGTAGTCACGAACCACTGTTGGGTCACCTGCTACGGTCTTCTCTTCCACTGGCATACTGTTAAGTTCAGCTCATAACTGTTTTCTTTCTCTTTCTGTCGCGTGGTGGTCAAAGTAGAGTAAAGGTCAGTACAACACAGTACTGTACTGTAATGTAGAATTTAGTACTGTACAGTAGAGTTTAGTACTGTACAGTAGAGCACACTAGAGTAGAGTACATTATAATTTACTGTATTGTTTTTCCTTTACATTTAACTATCACAGTACTATACTGAACTATTCTCTACTATACTATACTATTCTCTACTCAACTGTGCTGTACTGTGATGTCCAAACTTGTGAAACAGAAACATCTGTGATTGGTACAAATTAATTTTGGTCTTGTTTGGGGGCGGAGCTCATTAGAATAATAGCAAGTGTGTAGAATCACACCCAAACATGCAAAGGATGACATCACTGGTTCTACTTTTGTGTCTATTCAGGATACATCCCCATGAAGAGAATGACATTGATAATCATACATTTCTGTACAGTACAGATCAGGGACCCGTGATGTCATTCTGTTACCGGGTGTTAATCCAAAAACTGTCTCACACAAAAAAAATTCTGTGACCAAACTTTACAAACAATTTTCTGTGGAAATTGTTAAAAGTAGTCCTTGTGCACAGAGTTAAGTAAGCAGTTCACTGTTCGTCTACACCTGTTGTTTACGAAGACTGTGACATAACATTTGATTTGTGTGGTTTCTTTAACATTGCAATAAATCATTTTTTGTTTGGCATACTCTTAGTCTCAGCATCATCCTGTTAGCGTGTAATTAGCGTCTGTCGGAAGGGTTGTGAAGTGGTTTGTTATGTTATGTGCCATTAGCATGTGCATGTGAGTTAGCGTCTGCTACTGTATGTGTGTGTAGGCCCACCTACATGCTTGCCTGTCTGCGTGCAAGTGTGTCTGCGCGCCACAGGAGGTTGGTGGCACCTTAACTGGGGAGAACGGGCTCGTGGTATTGGCTGGAGCAGAATGGCATCCAACACATCAAACACATGGTTTCTATGGTCTCGCCCGCTTATGTGCGCGCGCGCGTGTGCGTGCGAGTGTGTGTGGCAAGCCGGGGTGTGAATCCTGCAGCGACAGATCCCTTGGCTCCTGACAGTTAGTTAATAAACACTGATCTGTCAACAGCTGCACATGATGTAATGTGGAACTTCTTCTCACCCACACCACCCCCTCCTCCGTCCCTCGTTACGAGTAGCAGGGTGTTTGCAGAGCACCAGTCTGGCAAGCCAGAGTGAGTGTGTGTTCGCTCAGTCTCCCCTGCTATTTCTACTCCTCACTGGGAATTTACCAAAGGAGCATGTTTCCAGCCACCTTCAAAGGGAATTCCATGTTACAATGTCTGACGTAGACTCATCAGAGGCTGCTGCCAACCTGTTGATTGAAGCAGAGGATTTGCCAGGGAAGACGTAAGTTATAGATGCATGCTCGTTGTCTGACACGGACACACAAGGCCATGGGTAACTGCTTTCTAAGAGTTGTCTCAGGGCAATATAGTGAGACTCAGTAAGAATATGTGATACTCAGTAAGAATATGGTGAGACTCAGTAAGAATATGTGATACTCAGTAAGAATATGGTGAGACTCAGTAAGAATATGTGAGACTCAGTAAGAATATGGTGAGACTCAGTAAGAATATGTGAGACTCAGTAAGAATATGTGAGACTCAGTAAGAATATGTGAGACTCAGTAAGAATATGTGAGACTCAGTAAGAATATGGTGAGACTCAGTAAGAATATGTGATACTCAGTAAGAATATGGTGAGACTCAGTAAGAATATGTGAGACTCAGTAAGAATATGGTGAGACTCAGTAAGAATATGTGAGACTCAGTAAGAATATGTGAGACTCAGTAAGAATATGGTGAGACTCAGTAAGAATATGGTGAGACTCAGTAAGAATATGTGAGACTCAGTAAGAATATGTGAGACTCAGTAAGAATATGGTGAGACTCAGTAAGAATATGGTGAGACTCAGTAAGAATATGTGATACTCAGTAAGAATATGGTGAGACTCAGTAAGAATATGTGAGACTCAGTAAGAATATGTGAGACTCAGTAAGAATATGGTGAGACTCAGTAAGAATATGGTGAGACTCAGTAAGAATATGTGAGACTCAGTAAGAATATGTGAGACTCAGTAAGAATATGTGAGACTCAGTAAGAATATGTGAGACTCAGTAAGAATATGTGATACTCAGTAAGAATATGTGAGACTCAGTAAGAATATGGTGAGACTCAGTAAGAATATGTGAGACTCAGTAAGAATATGTGAGACTCAGTAAGAATATGTGAGACTCAGTAAGAATATGTGAGACTCAGTAAGAATATGAGACTCAGTAAGAATATGTGATACTCAGTAAGAATATGTGAGACTCAGTAAGAATATGGTGAGACTCAGTAAGAATATGTGAGACTCAGTAAGAATATGTGAGACTCAGTAAGAATATGTGAGACTCAGTAAGAATATGTTAGACTCAGTAAGAATATGGTGAGACTCAGTAAGAATATGAGACTCAGTAAGAATATGTGAGACTCAGTAAGAATACTGTAAGAATATGGTGAGACTCAGTAAGAATATGTGCGACTCAGTAAGAATATGGTGAGACTCAGTAAGAATATGTGAGACTCAGTAAGAATATGGTGAGACTCAGTAAGAATATGGTGAGACTCAGTAAGAATATGTGAGACTCAGTAAGAATATGTGATACTCAGTAAGAATATGGTGAGACTCAGTAAGAATATGTGCGACTCAGTAAGAATATGGTGAGACTCAGTAAGAATATGTGAGACTCAGTAAGAATATGGTGAGACTCAGTAAGAATATGGTGAGACTCAGTAAGAATGTGAGACTCAGTAAGAATATGTGAGACTCAGTAAGAATATGTGAGACTCAGTAAGAATATGTGAGACTCAGTAAGAATATGTGAGACTCAGTAAGAATATGTGAGACTCAGTAAGAATATGGTGAGACTCAGTAAGAATATGTGAGACTCAGTAAGAATATGTGAGACTCAGTAAGAATATGGTGAGACTCAGTAAGAATATGGTGAGACTCAGTAAGAATATGTGAGACTCAGTAAGAATATGGTGAGACTCAGTAAGAATATGTGAGACTCAGTAAGAATATGGTGAGACTCAGTAAGAATATGGTGAGACTCAGTAAGAATATGTGAGACTCAGTAAGAATATGTGAGACTCAGTAAGAATATGGTGAGACTCAGTAAGAATATGGTGAGACTCAGTAAGAATATGGTGAGACTCAGTAAGAATATGTGAGACTCAGTAAGAATATGTGAGACTCAGTAAGAATATGTGAGACTCAGTAAGAATATGGTGAGACTCAGTAAGAATATGTGAGACTCAGTAAGAATATGGTGAGACTCAGTAAGAATATGTGAGACTCAGTAAGAATATGTGAGACTCAGTAAGAATATGTGAGACTCAGTAAGAATATGTGAGACTCAGTAAGAATATGTGAGACTCAGTAAGAATATGTGAGACTCAGTAAGAATATGTGAGACTCAGTAAGAATATGTGAGACTCAGTAAGAATATGTTGAGACTCAGTAAGAATATGAGACTCAGTAAGAATATGGTGAGACTCAGTAAGAATATGTGAGACTCAGTAAGAATATGTGAGACTCAGTAAGAATAGGGACATTTCATTGCGTTAAAACTCAAGGCTGTTTCTCAGACTGTCAAGTGTGTGTGTGTGTGTGTGAGAGAGAGAGAGAGAGAGAGAGAGAGAGAGGCTGTGAGAGAGAGAGAGGCTGTGAGAGAGAGAGAGAGGCTGTGAGAGAGAGAGAGGCTGTGAGAGAGAGAGAGAGAGAGAGAGAGAGAGAGAGAGAGAGAGAGAGAGAGAGAGAGAGAGAGAGAGAGAGAGAGAGAGAGAGAGAGAGAGAGAGAGAGAGAGAGAGAGAGAGAGATGCAAACTGGTCAGGATCAAACTGCTTACACACATTCCAAATGCAGACATAACTTATGAATTTATTTTGACAGGGCTTGGAAGATTCCTGTGCTTTCTCAGCTTGGTGAGATACATGCAGTGTCCCTTTGGACTTTTGTGTTTTTCTGTCTCTTTTCCTAACAAGCTGCCATGACGAGAGAGACAGACCACAACCCAGTCATGTTCCTGTCAGCAGGGCACCTGGGGCTAGGCTATACATGCTGGACATTGTGAATGAAAGTCCCAAGCAGACCTGGGTTCAAATCCTATTAAAATCGTTCAAACACTTGGAGCATTTGCTTGAGTCTGCCTGGAGTGCCAGGTGGTGGGTGGGACTTTTCAGTTGGTTCCATTGCATTAGGAAATCTCATCAAGCGCCGGCGAAAGCATCTGAAATGATTCTCAACACTATTTGAACCCAGCGCTGGCCCTAAGGCAGGAAACCCATCTGATTTGTTTCAGGATGTAATAAGGTCTTCCTAAGGGCCTGTGTTTGGGGTGCGATCGGTGGAGGGAAATGTGTTTCTGCAGCATTGAATCCCTGATGAGCTAGATGACGTTATGCTCATTGTTTTGATAAAACGTTTAAACCCAAGCAACTCTAATGAACTTGTGTGCAGTGGCGTACCCCATTTTCCTTCCATAGACAAGCAATGGGAGCACACTCTTGAGTTTGAAGTCTTGTGTCACTGTCGCAGAAATTAAGGATATTCATTAGAAGTCAATCAAGTTTCTATCAGTATAGTTACAGTAGATTGTGTCCCTGTCATGTTCAATGCAGTGTTTGCAGTTAATTTAAAATAAAAAAATAAAATAAAATTATTAATTTATTATTGCACATGAGCTCAGAGTAAAAATATGTAAATTAATTTTGCCAGATGCTCATAGGCTTTTTCTTAAGAGCAAGCATATTTCATTTGAAACGTGTCACGTGTGTGTGTGTCTCTCTGGCTGAGACATCTACAGTACAGCAACACTCTCCCGTTCAACCTGTTGAAACGCAGCACAACATGAAAACAAATTCTTCCCCCCTACAAATAGGGTTCGCTACGTTACGACTTACGAAGTGTTAGAAAGGGCGTCGGGTGAAGATTGTAATTAAAAAAACACTCGATAGAATGCGGATCGAAATGTAACAAATATTTGTCTGTTCATCTCTTAGGAGTGAGCTAACGTCGAGCACAGGATTTGCTAAATGCCTCACACCCATCCTGTATCTCACACAGCTGTGTGTGTTTGTGTAAGTGTGTATGTAGCATATGTCTATACAGTGTGTATGGGTGTGTATAAATCACCTTCATCTTGGAGTTAATTGCACTTTTTGTGCTTCTCTCTAATACCGTGATGTCTGTCTGTCTGTCTGTCTGTCTGTCTGTCTGTCTGTCTGTCTGTCTGTCTGTCTGTCTGTCTGCCTGCCTGCCTGCCTGCCTGCCTGCCTGCCTGCCTGCCTGCCTGCCTGCCTGCCTGCCTGCCTGCCTGCCACAATGCGTGTCCCAAATGGCACCCTATTCCTCAGGAAGTGTACTACTTTTGACAGTAGTGCACTACTCAAGCCAAAGAGACAGGAGGTTGAGGACATAGGGGACTGATCATCATATGCCATCTGTGCTGCTGGCCTGCCACACAGATGGACCTCTCTCTCTCTCTCTCTCTCTCTCTCTCTCTCCCTCTCTGAAATCAATTTCAATTCAATGTCTTTATTGGCAGGGGAAACATATGTTAACATTGCTCTGGCAATCTCACTCTATCTATACCCTCACATTCACATCATGCTTACCCCCTACCTCTCAATGATTGACAAGTAATAGCTATCTGGGAATTAGGAGGTAGCCTAGACATGCTCTTCTCTCTCAAATCTCCAATGTATAATTATCCTCCCCATTCATTCTGCACCCTGCCTGAGCAATCTGGGTGAATCATTCACAAAACGAGCTCTTGGCTTGGGGGTGGTTCCGGGTTCCAGCCTGATCCCCTTTCCTTTATAGCCCGCCTCCATTCAAACACACAGACAAAATAAATAGGGTCCCGGGGCAAGGGCCGGTGCACCAATCAATGTCAACCATCGCAATCCATCCCAGGCTGACTGACACTTCCTGGCAAGCTCATTGGGGGGGGGGTGTACTACCTCGCCAATAGGGTTTTTCTTTCGACATGAGAGTCCATTTTGTAATAGACGAAAGTGCGAATTGAGAACTCATGCGACAGTACGCATGTTTGGAATCCTACCTCTGAGAATTTACGTGGCACTGAGAGCCCAGGTGGTGACGAGTAGACATGTTTGCTGACCGAGTCACTCATTGTGTTTCGCGATGTGTTATGACCAATAATGTTCAACTGGCAACACACAACACCAATCATTTATCCGCCGTTCACTTGTATTCAGCTCAGAGGAAATATCAACATGTCATGGGAATTGTGGGTGTAATAATTTGAAGCCAAAATGTTTGTTTCCTCCAATAGAAATAGCTTTAGGGTTTAAAGTTCAAGCCACAACAACCAATTGATGTCCCTGTTTGAACTATCCCTCTATAAAGAGTCCTTATTGGTGTACGGTTCTTTGCTTAGTGTTGAAATGGGAATATGAGTGGGTGAATGTTTAACTGTATGGGTACAAAGGGCAGCACTGTCAATACTGGTGGAGAGTGGACTCCCTCCTGTGAGTAATCAGCTAGATTGTAGGTGAGGCACAGCTGTAGAGAGCTTTTAGGAGAAGTGTGAATTTCAACTCTCTAATAAGAATTCATTCATGATACGAGCGACATTCATTATTTGATCAAGAATAAATGAATGATAGAAATAATCCAAATGCATCTAGTTAATTATTCCACCTTTTCATGTATGTGAATTGAAAACACGGGTTACATTTCATCAGCTTATAACATAAATTCACCACACATAGAACCTGAATGAACAACATGCCTGGACAATGTTTATAATTGACTGATGTTCAACAGCAGAACACCATGCAGAGGTAGGATCTTAATTTGAGCCAGGTTGCTACAGCAGGAAACTAATCCTGCAGCAACAGAGGTTATTATGTAGATTAGAATTGATGGACATTTTGTGTGCGGGTTGATACATTGTTCGTTGGGGAAAATTAAGTGTGACCATTTTAAAGTGGAAATTGCAAACTTTGGAAGCCTTTTTCAACTTCGAGTACATTGCAAGTTTGCATTTCCTCCCGTGAAGGAAAACTCTCAGCAACAGAATAATGATTACATTAAGATCCTACATCTGTTGATGGATCAGTGCATACACAGAGCAATAACCAATCGCAGTGCAAATAAAATGGAAGTGATGTATGCCATATTACATTTGTATATAAGTGATCATAATGCTATTTTCCTTTCTCATTATCTCTAGCCCCTCCCTCCCTCCCTCCCTCCCTCCCTCCCTCCCTCCCTCCCTCCCTCCCTCCCTCCCTCCCTCCCTCCCTCCCTCCCTCCCTCCCTCCCCCTCCCTCCCTCCCTCCCTCCCTCCCTCCCTCCCCTTGAGTCCACCCCTGTGCAACCCCAAATGCATCCCCCTCCCTAGTTTCTCCCTCAGCAGATGTTAAAAACGAGTGGTTTCCCCCCTCCATAACCCTCAGAGCCGCCTCCCCCTCCACCCTGGCATCTAATTAGGGGTGTACACAAAGACTCCCAGATGTCAGGATTGTCCGTGGACCTTTGATTGCATCCATTCCACCCGGCTGACTTGCTGGCTGGCTGACTTACTGTCTTACTGGCTGGGACGAGCGCGTAATATGGTCGTAGACGTGTGTCTCTCTTTGTTCTCTGTGCCGCCCCACCCTAACAGAAGACTGGTTTTACACAGTGGTAATTGGGTTTGGTGTAAATCATTTGGAGAAAGGAGGGGGTGTTGTGTGTGAGGAGATAAGGAGGTGAGGATAGGGAGGTCCCTGTGGGATTGTATTTTATGATGGTAGCGTGGGCCAGAGATCATCACAGACGTAATATGTTCCTAGTATTCTATGGCCTATTTACACTGATAAGTTCCCTTGGCCAATAAACAGACGAGTGAGACTCCATCAGCTTCTACAGCATATGGGATAGACTGGGTATCAAACCCAGGTCTCAGGACTGTGTTAGCCCTCTGAGCTATAGTCTATAACCAATCCTATCCCAATTCTGCTCATCACACCGAAAAGGTGACTCATCACACAAGTGTATTTTATGTTCACTGAACCACCTCTGTTACATACAATTATAATAATAATACACTTAATAATAATATATGCCATTTAGCAGACACTTTTATCCAAAGCGACTTACAGTCGTGCGTGCATACATTTTACATATGGGTGGCCCTAGCGGGAATCGAACCCACGACCCTTGGCATTGTAAATGTATGAAATAATATCCCTGAGCTCCATTTGGGGACATATCCAGCCACTTGGACTTTTCACTGACGTTTCCACGGACATTGGAAGTCTTTGTAAAATATCACGTGATGCATTTACATAGACACAAGTTATCGTAATCTTTTTCACCGTTCGGCTGGCGATGTAGGACACTGGCCTACAGACAGACATCCTGCCTCGTGCGTTTTCTCTCTTTTGCTTTCGGCCAGTTGCACATATTTCTCCAAACTTGACCATGTCAGAAGTTGTTGATCCAAGACCGAGAGTCAGTTGCTTTTATTCAACCATTAGTCTTGTCCTTGTGCGTTATCGCGTTTCACTACCCTCCCCATGACTCCAAATGTGTTTGGTTCAGCTTTACGACCTCCCATCGACCACCTGTTTCTACACAACCTTTACAGACCTGCTGCACTACAAGGGTCACTTTTGCAGAGCGGGAATTGCCCCCAATTCATTTCAATGAAGACTGGGCATAAGCTGCACGTCTTCATTAGAGGCTCTCACCACTCAGCGTAAAGGTGTTCTCTGGTTCAATTTGTCTGACTCCCCTGTTAGAGTTTACCCTACGTTCAAGCGTAACGGTGTCATTGCATTTGACTGGTTAATCTATTATGTTTTTCGAGTCAGGGCAGTCAAGTTCAAACGTAAATCCATTTGAATCATTTGCTCTCGATTACCCACAGTCCCTATCTGGCCGTCTGCAGGAAGCGTGGGGGCTTTACATCTAGTCTAATCCTTAGAGAGAAGGCACTAACTGAAATGTAATCTAAACATGGAATGAGAATTACAGCTGACGTAATGTCCTGGCACACATAGGAATCAGACCTGGGTTCAAATACTATTTGAAGACTTTCAGATACTTTGGGCATTTGTTTTAGCCTGCCAGATGGGGCAGGTTTTGTAGTTTTGTGACAATTCTTTTGGTTCCATTGCGCCAGGCAAGCTCAATCGAACCCCGCTAAAGTATTTGAGATGATTTAAAATAGTACTTAAGCCCAGGTTTGATTGACACCAAAACGACTGAATGTAGGATCATTGGTGGTGGCATAACCAGAGTAAGCCTGCATGACGTCCTGTCCTGTCGTTGATCGAGCCCTGTCCTTCAAACGTTTAGATGTAGAACAGCAAGAATGGGCTGACCAAACCGGCAAGACTGGATGACATGTCATCATAATGACGTCATTTTCAACCCGTTTCTGGTTGTAATGACGTAATCTCAACCAGTTTTACCAGTGCTGGGGTAAGTGCAATGAGTCGTCAATTGGGTTTTAGATGAACAATTTTTGTGTGGGTTTGAAATGCTCTCTGAATATTAGCAGTATATCGACTGAAACCTTTAAGAGATTGACAGTGGATGTAGCGTAGCATTTTGATGTCAGCAGCATACTGACTGACAGGTGTAGTCAAGCCTTTGAGGTCTCAGCCAGGGTGGAACAGACAAGCCAGAGACAGAGGGCCTTGGGACCAAGGGGATGTGGTTAGAAGACAATCTGCGAAGGCAAGTAAACATGGAATGATTTAGCCTTAAAAGAGATTAATTGTATTCAGTACCCAAAGAGATTTTCTCTTTTGAAGTGGCTCCTAGAATACGTAACATACTGTAATTACACACACAATCCATACATTACATACTATACAGCGGTCATGACAGAAGGTGCCTGACCCTTGGCGGTCACTGTGCGACCTTTGACCCGGGCGTTTCACTGATTAGGAAGTAGTGTGCTTACTCTGTGGCAGGGCTGAGCGGAGGCACAGAGCCTGCTCTTTGTAGAGGAGTAGTATGCGTGAAGTGAAGTGTTTATCTTCTCCCTTAGCCTCCATTGGCCAGGTCGCGCTGGTTCCCAGCTCTGTTTTGAGAAGCCTATGAAAACATGAAGTAGGAGAAGGGAGGGAGGGGGACAGAAAACATATCAACTCAGGGATGATCAGTGGAGTGAGGCTCTCCCTCTCCCTCTCTCCAACACTTCCGGTTGCTATCAGGTTAGCAGAGCGAGCAGGCGGGCAGCACAACAAAAACAGAACGATAGAAGTGGTAAGGAAAAAGCGAGAGAGAGGGTGGGAAGCCAGGAAAGGGGAGGGAGAGAGAGAGGGAGAGAGAGAGAGAGGGAGAGAGAGAGGGAGAGCGAGCGAGAGCGACTCAGCCGCCTTCTCAGCTTCAAAGGCGCAAAATATAACATGGACTCTGAGCTCTATAACAATTAAGGTGATTGCTCTACTAACTACAACTGGGAGAACCAAGGATAGTGTCTCGCCTGTACAAAAGAGTGATCTTTGGCTTCTCCCCACCCCTCCCCTCCCACAGTGGCTCCCATGGCTGTGGCGGTGGGCCGCAGCGGAAGAGTAGGACCATGAACGGACACCTGGAGAGGAGGGAGCAGCTAAAGCAACTGCCGCTGGACAGCAGCTTGGTGGTAAGTCAAAGGGGCAAGCTCCTCTCTCTCTGTGTCTGTCTCTCTCTGTGTCTGTCTCTCTCTGTGTCTGTCTCTCTCTGTATCTGTCTCTCTCTGTATCTGTCTCTCTCTCTGTATCTGTCTCTCTCTCTGTATCTGTCTCTCTCTCTGTATCTGTCTCTCTCTGTATCTGTCTCTCTCTGTATCTGTCTCTCTCTGTATCTGTCTCTCTCTCTGTATCTGTCTCTCTCTCTGTATCTGTCTCTCTCTCTGTATCTGTCTCTCTCTGTATCTGTCTCTCTCTGTGTCTGTCTCTCTGTGTCTGTCTCTCTCTGTGTCTGTCTCTCTCTGTGTCTCTGTCTCTCTCTGTGTCTCTGTCTCTCTCTGTGTCTCTGTCTCTCTGTCTCTCTCTGTGTCTCTGTCTCTCTCTGTCTCTGTCCCTCTCTGTCTCTCTCTGTGCCAGTCTCTCTCTGTGTCTCTGTCTCTCTCTGTGTCTGTATCGCTCTCCCTCTCTCTCTCTCTCTTTCTCTCTCTCTCTCTCTCTCTCTCTCTCTCTCTCTCTCTCTCTCTCTCTCTCTCTCTCTCTGTCTCTGTCCCTCTCTGTCTCTCTCTGTGCCAGTCTCTCTCTGTGTCTGTATCGCTCTTTCTCACTCTCTCTCTCTCTCTGTGTCTCTGTCTCTCTCTGTGTCTCTGTCTCTCTCTGTCTCTGTCTCTCTCTGTGTCTCTGTGTCTCTGTCTCTCTCTGTGTCTCTGTGTCTCTGTCTCTCTCTGTGTCTCTGTCTCTCTCTGTGTCTGTATCGCTCTCTCTCTCTCTCTCTCTCTGTCTCTGTCCCTCTCTGTCTCTCTCTGTGCCAGTCTCTCTCTGTGTCTGTATCGCTCTTTCTCACTCTCTCTCTCTCTCTGTGTGTCTGTCTCTCCCTCTGTGTGTCTGTCTCGCTCTCCCCTTTTCTCTCTCTCTCTCTCTCTCTCTCTCTCTCTCTCTCTCTCTCTCTCTCTCTCTCTCTCTCTCTCTCTCTCTCTCTCTCTCTCTCTCTCTCTCTGTGTATCTCTCTCTGTCTCGCTCTCTGTGTGTCTCTCTGTCTGTCTCGCTCTCTCTATGTCTCGCTCTTTCTGTCTCTCTCTGTGTCAAATCAAATCAAATGTTATTTGTCACATGCGCCGAATACAACAGCTGTAGACCTTACTGTGAAATGCTTACTTACAAGCCCTTAACCAACAATGCAGTTCAAGAAATAGAGTTAAGAAAATATTTACTAAATAAACAAAAGTAAACATTTTAAAAATTATAATAATGTGTATGTATATATATATAATTGGACATAGCGAGAAAGAGACACAGACAGAGACACAGAGAGAGACAGAGACACATAAAGGGACATAGTGAGAGACATAGAGAGAGACATAGAGAGAGGGAGACATAGAGAGAGACATAGAGAGAGGGAGACACAGAGAGAGGGAGACACAAAGAGAGACACAAAGAGAGACATAGAGAGAGACAGACACAGAGAGAGACAGACACAGAGAGAGACAGAGACACGGAGGGAGACAGAGGCCTGTATCCCCACACATTGACTCAGTACCGGTACAGACACAATAAAATAACAATAACAAGGCTATATACAGAGGGGTACCGGTACCGAGTCAATGTGCGGGGGTGCAGGTCTCTGTCTCTCTCTGTGTCTTTCTCTGTCTCTCTCTCTATGTCCCTTTACATGTCTCTCTCTCTCTGTGTCTCTGTCTCTCTGTCTCTCTCTGTGTATGTCTCTCTCTGTGTCTTCCTCTCTCTATGTTCCTTTATGTGTCTCTGTCTCTCTCTGTGTCTCGGTCTCTCTGTCTCCATCTCTCTCTATCTACATCTCTCTGTGTCTCCATTTCTCTCTGTGTCTCCATCGCTCTCTCTATCTCCATCTCTCTTTGTGTCTCCGTCTCTCTCTGTGTCTCCGTCTCTGTCTCTCTCTGTGTCTCCGTCTCCATCTCTGTCTCTCTCTATGTCTCAATCTATCCCTGTGTCTCGGTCTCTGTCTCTCTCTGTGTCTCTCTCTGTCTCCATCTGTGTTTCTATCTCACTCTATGTCTCAGTCTCTCTCTCTGTCGCCGTCTCTCTCTCTGTCTCCGTCTCTAACTGTGTCTCTTTTTCTCTCTGTGTCTCCGTCTCTCTATGTCCCTTTATGTGTCTCTGTCTCTCTCTGTCTCTCTGTGTCTCCATCTCTCTCTATCTCCATCTCTCTGTGTCTCCATTTCTCTATGTGTCTCCGTCTCTCCCTATGTCTCGGTCTCTCTCTGTCTCCGTCTCTAACTGTGTCTCTTTTTCTCTCTGTGTCTCCGTCTCTCTCTGTGTCTCTGTCTCCATCTCCGTCTCTCTCTCTGTCTCCGTCTCTAACTGTGTCTCTTTTTCTCTCTGTGTGTCCGTCTCTCTCTGTGTCTCTGTCTCTGTGTATACGTCTTTTTCACTACAACTCACACAGGTTAGAGAAAAGTACAAACCAGACCTGGGTTTGATTAAGCTTGTGCCCATTGTGCCAGATGGACGGGATTTGCAGTTGCACTTTTGGGACGACTCCATTGGGGTTAACTCAATCAAGTGCAGCTAAAGTTTTTAAAACAAAACAACTACTATTTGGCTTTGAACCCAAGTCTGGTACACTAAACATACCTTGTCAGACGGTTTGAGATAAAGCAGCCTCCTCTGGCTGTGTTTGTGTCGACGTGATTGACAGGCTTATTTATCCCCCGGTGTCTAGAGCACGCCTGTCTGTGATGGTAGGTCTCGATTATGGCCTTCCCGTTCTGATTTTTGTTTTCACGTTGTTCTCTCCAGCATCCACTATGGTGGATGTTTAACCAGGCCAGCACAGTACAACCTGCCTTAGCTTGGCTTGGTTTAGCCCTAGTGTAGGGTGTCCACACACTCTGCCCAGAGTGGGGGAAAACACGCTTTGGCTATGAAATTTCACTTCCTTATGTTCTAAAATACATTTGACCAGGATATTCTTCATGGTCTGAATGATTCAGTGAGGTCTTTCTTTAGTATATCGTTAACATTACGTCCAAAATGTCGGATGCATCCGGCAATGAGCAACGAACTCTTGTTTGTCAGAGCGGTGCCGCTTCTCACAGCGACGCGTGGTGGTGGTCTCCCGCAGAGTTGTTTCGCACGAGGCGAACGAAATCAAATTCAAATGAAAAAACTTGCGATATGCTCAGTGCTCCGTTGACATTTCACGGAGAGATACGTTTGTTTTTCTGAGGAATCTTAAAAAAAAAAGAGAACAGGAATTTACCATGAATATGAAAAGCCATATACTATAATATGAAAATACCACATGTCATGTCTCAAAATTGATATCTATCTTACCTTATTGTTTTATGTCCTTCAGATTCAGGAAGAAAGATGAGGGTTCAACAGTGAGCCTGTCAGTTTGCCTTGATTCTCTCACAGCATTTTTCTCCACTTTTAGTCTCTGGCCTCTGTTGATTTAGTTACCCTAATCTTGGCCATCCTACAAGGGTATAAACTAAAATAACTGTTGAACGGATTACGATCGAGACATGAGGTTTGGACCATTGGTTTTCTGAGAGGAATAACTACAGAATTCACATATTTTAACCATTGGTCAAAAGATGCGTTTTTGATTGGACACCCTCCCCAGTGGGCGCGAGGTTGATGTGTATCAGAAATAAACTCAGCAAAAAAAGAAACCTCCCTTTTTCACAACCCTGTCTTTCAAAGATGATTAGTAGAAATCCAAATAACTTCACAGATCTTCATTGTAAAGGGCTTAAACACTGTTTCCCATGCTTGTTCAATGAACCATAAACAATTAATGAACATGCACCTGTGGAACGGTCATTAATAATATATAATAATATATGCCATTAAGACACTAACAGCTTACAGACGGTAGGCAATTAGGGTCACAGTTATGAAAACTTAGGACACTAAAGAGGCCTTTCTACTGACTCTGAAAAACACCAAAAGAAAGATGCCCAGGGTCCCTGCTCATCTGCGTGAATGTGCCTTAGGCATGCTGTAAGGAGGCATGAGACCTGCAGATGTGGCCAGGGCAATAAATTGCAATGTCCGTACTGTGAGATGCCTAAGACAGCGCTACAGGGAGACAGGACGGACAGCTGATCGTCCTCACAGTGGCAGACCACGTGTAACAACACCTGCACAGGATCGGTACATCTGAACGTCACACCTTGCGGACAGGTACATGATGGCAACAACAACTGTGCTCAGACTGTCTGCAATAGGCTGAAAGAGGCTGGACTGAGGGCTTGTCCAGACAGGACTGGCAAAAAGTGCTCTTCACTTACGAGTTGCGGTTCTCTCTCATGTGGTACCCTTCCTGCAGACTCATCCTGACATGACCCTCCAGCATGACAATGCCACCAGCCATACTGCTCGTTCTGTGCGTGATTTCCTGCAAGACTGGAATGTCAGTGTTCTGCCATTGCCAGCGAAGAGCATGGATCTCAAGCCCATTGAGCACATCTGGGACCTGTTGGATCGGAGGGTGAGGGCTAGGGCCATTCCCCCCAGAAATGTCTGGGAGCTTGCAGGTGCCTTGGTGGAAGAGTGGGGTAACATCTCACAGCAAGAACTGTCAAATCTGGTGCAGTCCATGTGGAGGAGATGCACTGCAGTACTTAATGTAGCTGGTACTTTTGACTTTGACCCCCCTTTGTTCAGGGACACATTATTCCATTTCTGGTAGTCACATGTCTGTGGAACTTGTTCAGTTTATGTCTCAGTTGTTGAATCTTGTTATGTTCATACAAATATTTATACATGTTAAGTTTGCTGAAAATAAACACAGTTGACAGTGAGAGGACTTTATTTTTTTTGCTGAGTTTATGTGACTTGGAAATGATTGGTTTTAAGTCATTTTCATGAGAGAAGGAAATCAAAAAGTCTCCAATTCTCATCTAAGATGTTGATTAAATGGTAGTCATGAAATTATACTGAAAAGTGGTTCACTTTCATTCATCATCATATGATCATATCCTCAAATCACTTCAGCGGGACATCATGTACCTGATTATTGCGCCTTGTTTATGACACCCTATGTGATAACAGGCGGTGCAATTACCGTTTGAAGATTTGGTGATATGGTGTTTATTGCTATAATTTGACACGTGTTGGCCTGGTTCACCGTCCAGGCTGATACTGGGCCATATTAACCACACGCCATACTATTCAACAATATTTGTCTGTTCATTTACCCATGCATGCATTGTCGCTTTCTCTCTCAAGGGACAGCTTGAGCTAGATCTGCCTGTTTTATAGTGTACACATGGAGAATGAATCATATTATGACTATTAAGACTGGTAGACTTATAGGCACAATCGCGTCATCTACCATACTAGTTGCTAGACATTTCCGTAACACTAACATAGGTTGTCTATAGTCCATTATCAGCTATTATGTGTGTACATCTCAAAATTGACACGGCATTATGACTGCATTATAACTCATTGCGAGGGTTTGTAATGCATTGTAGATATTGGTGACTTAAAAAGTGTTACCGACAGTTCTGATACCAGCTGGAGTATATAGGGGCAGAACGGGGTTTCGTTGCCCTAGGAGAGGAGCAGAAGGAGCCCTGTAGCATTAGTACAGGGCTTGTGTGGAGCTAGTGACAAAATGGGGCCAGTGGGCTGAGTTGTTACCCAGGAAAGGGGGCACTATGGTGGAACATGTCTGGCTCTGGCCTGCCCTGGTGAGGAGGGATGTGGATGATCACAGCCAGGGTTCCAGAGCCCTCGTGGCCCTGGCAGAGGAACTCACTAAAGCCTGTAAACACTCCCTTTCCTGAGAGGATATGAGCCTCCCGATACATTTATTTTCCCAGGCATCTGTGAAAACAAGAAAGGCCATTTCTGACATTCCGTCTGGCGACAGGCCCAGCATTCATGTTCCAGTTTCCAGCTCGAATCCGAATGTACCTGTATCTGGTCACCGGTTAGACAATGGGTCTATGAATCTATGAACACAGGTATTTTGTGTAATTGTTCAACACATTGTATGCCAGTAGATTTGAAAGCGTTACATTTGTCGGCTCCCTTTGTTGGGATATGTAAAGTATTTTGACAATGTTTGTAAAATGATCCACCACTTTTTTCCCCCAATTTTCACTTAAAATAACAGACCCAAATCTAACTGCCTGTAGCTCAGGCCCTGAAGCAAGGATGTGCATATTCTTGATACAATTTGAAAGGAAACACTTTGAAGTTTGTGGAAATGTGAAAGGAATGTAGGAAAATATAACACATTAGATCTGATAAAATATAATACAAAGGAAAAAAACAACAACCTTTTTGTTGGTATGTTTTTTATGATGCCATCATCTTTGAAATGCAAGAGAAATGCCATAATGTTTTATTCCAGCCCAGTTGCAATTTAGATTTTGGCCACTAGATGACATCAGTGTATAGTTTTAGACTGATCCAATGAATTGAATTTCTGTTCAACATTTTGTGTCAACTGCCCAAATGTGCCAAATTGGTTTATTAATAACTTATAATAATAACGTTCTAATGATTAATTAGCTTTTTAAAATTATAAACTGATAAATGATAAGCAGGAGTGATGGTTGCTAAAAATGGGCCTCTGTACGCCTATATAGATATTCCATTAAAAAATCATCCGTTTCCAGCTACAATAGTCATTTACAACATTAACAGTGTCTACACTGTATTTCTGATCAATTTGATGTTATTTTAATGTGGAATAGTACGTACTGTAAATACACTACTGGTCAAAAGATTTAGAACACCTACTTAAGGGTTTTTCTTTATTTTTAATATTTTATACATTGTAGAATAATAGTGAAGACATCAAAACTATGAAATAACACATATGGAATCATTTAGTAACCAAAAAAGTGTTTTATATTTGAGATTCTTCAAATAGCCACCCTTTGCCTTAATAACAGCTTTGCACACGCACATCAAATCAAATCAAATTTTATTTGTCACATACACATGGTTAGCAGATGTTAATGCGAGTGTAGCGAAATGCTTGTGCTTCTAGTTCCGACAATGCCGTAAAAACCAACGAGTAATCTAGCTAACAATTCCAAAACTACTACCTTATACACACAAGTGTACAGGGATAAAGAATATGTACATAAAGATATATGAATGAGTGATAGTACAGAGCGGCATAGGCAAGATGCAGTAGATGGTATCGAGATCAAGTTTATACATATGAGATTAGTTTGTAAGCAAAGTGGCATAGTTTAGTGGCTAGTGATACATGTATTACATAAAGATGCAGTAGATGATATAGAGTACAGTATATACGTATACATATGAGATAAATAATGTAGGGTATGTAAACATTATAGTAGCATTGTTTAAAGTGGCTAGTGATCTATTTTACATCAATTCCCGTCAATTTCCATTATTAAAGTGGCTGGAGTTGAGTCAGTGTGTTGGCAGCAGCCACTCAATGTTAGTGGTGGCTGTTTAACAGTGTGATGGCCTTGAGATAGAAGCTGTTTTTCAGTCTCGGTCCCAGCTTTGATGCACCTGTACTGACCTCGCCTTCTGGATGATAGCGGGGTGAACAGGCAGTGGCTCAAGTGGTTGTTGTCCTTGATGATCTTTATGGCCTTCCTGTGACATCGGGTGGTGTAGGTGTCCTGGAGGGCAGGTAGTTTGCCCTCGGTGATGTGTTGTGCTGTGATGTGTTGTGGGTATACAGAAGATAGCCCTATTTGGTAAAATACCAAGTCCATATTTTGGCAAGAACAGCTCAAATAAGCAAAGAGAAACGACAGTCCATCATTACTTTAAGACATGAACGTCAGTCAATACGAAAAATTTCAAGAACTTTAAAAGTTTGAACGTGCAGTCACAAAAAACATCAAGCGCTATGATGAAACTGGCTCTTATGAGGACCGCCACAGGAAGGGAAGACCCAGAGTTACCAGCCTCAGAAATTGCAGCCCAAATAAATGCTTCACAGAGTTCAAGTATCAGACACATATTAACATCAACTGTTCAGAGGAAACTGTGTGAATCAGGCTTTCATTGTCAAATTGCTGTAAAGAAACCACTACTAAAGGACACTAATAATAAGAAGAGACTTGCTTGGTCCAAGAAACATAAGTAATGGACATTAGACTGGTGGACATTTGTCCTTTGGTCTGGAGTCCAAATTGGAGATTTTTGGTTCCAACCGCTGTCTTTGTGTAGATGAACGGATGATCTCCGCATGTGTATTTCCCACCGTAAAGCATGGAGGAGGAGGTGTTATGGTGTGGGGGTTCATTGCTGGTGACATTGTTTATGATTTATTTAGAATTCAAGGCACACTTAACCAGCATGAGCTACCAAAGCATTCTGCAGCGATACATCCCATCTGGGTTGGGCTTAGTGGGACTATCATTTGTTTTTCAACAGGACAATGACCCAACACACCTCCAGGCTGTGTAAGGGCTATTTGACCAAGAAGGAGAGTGATGGAGTGCTGCATCAGATGACCTGGCCTCCACAATCACCTGACCTCAACCAAATTGAGACGGTTTGGGATGAGTCGGACCGCAGAGTGAAGGAAAAGCAGCCAACAGGTGCTCAGCATATGTGGGAACTCCTTATTTGGTTACTACATGATTCCATATGTGTTATTATGTGTTATTTCATAGTTATGTCTTCACTATTATTCTACAAAATAGTTAAAATAAAGAAAAACCCTTGAATGACTAGGTGTTCTACAACTTTTGACCGGTTGTGTATGTGAGAAGATATCTGGCTTTATTGATCCAATTAACTCCAATATACTTTATACAGGAAGTCAGTTTGGTTTTTATATTTAATATCCCCATGCAGGGTTATCTTTCTCAAGGAAGGGCGTAGGGCGAGCTGTAGCCTAACTAGGGCATTCTCTGCCTTGCATTACATAAGAGATCTGTGTTGCTGGGTGGCCTCTCTGTGTATATGTATTTTTATCATGTTAAAGTCTGCCTGCTGCTGATGAGACTGCTCTTAGTCATGCAATTATGCAGTGATGCAGTATATTGGATCTGAATGATGCCCTTCTGTGTGTGCCGCCTCTGCCTGCCCACAGGCCAGCGATTTAGCCCTAATATAGGTCAGGATCCAGCTCCATCAGAGTCATTCTGCTGCTGCCTCATGCCCTCTCACTTCTCATAGTACATGTTACTACATGTTAGCCATGCATGCACCATGGATGAGGCCAGACCTAAAATGATTAAAGTGACAATTTGCGATTGGTACATCCATTTGATGTCACTTATACATGTACCTGCCTCAGGTTAGGGTGACCACTTTGTTGTTGATGTTTGAACTGCAGACTGGCCCTTCAAAGCTGGGGGGGGGGGTCCATTTGTGAAATTACATAGGTTTTTGTATATTTGAGTTGCACAATTCTAGTAACTTTTTCAAAATCCTGGACTTCCGGAAAACCTAGTTGGAATGCAAACTGGGAATCCTGGGAAATGTATCAGCATTTTGCAACTGTCTTTCCAGCCGTGAGATCAGGCACATGTCGTACAACGATGTATCAGGAGGAATCAAGAGAAGAATGGGTGTGTTTGTGAATCAGACATGAAACAGCACCCTAAACCGTAAGTGAGTGAGCAGCTTAGATCACCGTTGTTTCTGCAACCTCTCCCTATTTCCTGCCAAAATGGCATTTTATCCGTGCAGCTATGCAATTCATGCTTAGAGATAATTGACACAAAAAAAAGCAAAAGCAAATTGAAAATACTCCAAGTGGAGGGTTAATAATCAAGTGTTCCACGTTACTGATTAAACACTCACTGGTTAGTTGTGAATTGTTGCTGAATAAACAGCATGTGGGAGTGCCTTCCTGTTTGTCTCTGTGTTGTGTTTCTGGGCAGAGCTGGGTTCATATAGTATTTGTTTTCTTTGAATGTTTGATTGAGCCTTTCCGGAGTGCCATTTGGGCAGGGTTTGCACCTTGTACTTTTGGTCCTATTCCATTGGTTCAATGTGCACCGGGGAAAGCTCAGTCAAGCGCAGATGAAGTATTTGAAAGGTTACAAATACTATCCGAACCCACATCTGGTTTCTAGGTAGCTGTCAGGCTCCTGGTTCTGGGTAGCCTTTCCTCATATAATATATTTTATATGCTCGTTTTGTTCCATTGTTGTTATCCAGAGCCTATGTGTTGTTTCATAGTCCTACTCCACATTGGCTGGAGACAGAGCAATAAAACAAGCCAGAAAAGGGACCATATCTCCAAAACAGACAAATTAGTTCGGTTTATGCGTCATTTAAGTCCAAATGAGTTGGAAGATAAACCGGCATGGAGTCGGGATGGAAAGGCATTTTCTCTCTCACCATAGCCATATTACAGTCAGCTTCCACAGTGCCAAGTAGAGACATACATAAAACATGGTGCAGGGTAGCAAGTACTGTGTACGGGGGTAGACATGCTTGTTAAGGGGATTGGACTCTTACATTACTATGCAGTCCAATGGGGAAGTTTGATATCACATCCTATGGCTCAAACGACTGTGTCTAACTGAGAGTTATAACAGTGTAGAAGTGCAGTGACGAGCCACTGTGGTCAGAGGTCGGTTCTCGCGCTAGACTATGGTATAACAACATGTATAACTCTAAAGGGGATGTCCCCACAGTCCACACACTGTTTGAAGGTGACTTAGGATTCATATGACATGTGTCAAATAATCATAACGGAGAGAAGTGATCAGGGTTTAACCTATGACCTATTCCTTTAGCACCTGGTGGAGCTAAGGGCCTCAACAGTGATCAGGGAGCATGTGATAGTTTTACATAATGGGGATTTGGAGTCCTGGCTACAGTCTCATGGGAACTGCCTTGGTGGAGTTGGCTCTGATGGGGCTAGAGACAAATGATTACAGCCTTGGATGTGGGATCACGATTCCCCCGAGCTGAGTTCCAACTCAGTGGTATCCTCCATATTCACCTTATCCTGTGGGTAAGAGTAGTCGGGGGCTCGGCCCCCTGTTTGTTCATGAAACCGGTTTAATCCCTACCAAGGTGGTTTTGATGGTGCTACTGGCCACTCGTCTAGTTTTCCGACCTTAATGAGATTCGTCTAGCCCCTGAGACTTAATGAAACTCTCCTCTGGTTTTATTTCATGTAATTATGAATCCCATATGGACTTGCTAATCACATTCTGCATAACATCTATCAGGTATTTAATACACACATCAGACAGTATTTCCTACTCACAACATGTCTGGGAAAACATGGAATAGTGAAATCGTTCTAGGGAACGGTACCTTGTTGGGGGTTTGAGGCATCATACTAAATCTCATGATTTTCAAGTTGATTAGCCCATACAAAGAGGACATGTGGATACAGTTACTGTAGAGAAAGCAATGAGGGGCATCGCTCTTCACTAATGCATTCCACTTGAACTAATTGTAAGAGCCACATGTGCCTGTATACTGTAGGTTTGTGGAGAACCCTGGCCTGCTATTTGTTGCTTGCGTTTCTGGTAAATGAACTCTAATAAATAGGCTAGCAATCCATAAATAGGCTAGCAATCCATGAGCCGTAACAGTCATGTTTTTGCACTCGCTCTGGTAGATGATGAGGAAAACATTTCAGTTGACCTGTTTATGTTCTGTGAGGCAGGAGAACTCTCTCTCTCTCTCTCTCTCTCTCTCTCTCTCTCTCTCTCTCTCTCTCTCTCTCTCTCTCTCTCTGCGTGTTCTGATGTTTGCTGAAGTCTCTGACCCGTGTCGTAAGTTATCTGTGTTACACATGCCTCAGTAATGATCCTGAAAACCACTATATCTCCGCTAAATGTAGAGTTCTGTCGCTGTCAAACCTCTTATTTAACCATCCATGAGGCTATTGGTTATTATGTCGGCGAAATCAAAGACGAGATGCTTTCAAACGGACAGAATAGGCCTCTCAGTCTCTGTAGGTCAACCACTAGAGTTGGTTGGAATTTGGGCCGTTGGAGAAGGGAAGAGTTACATCTCCGTAAAGAGGACACTGAGTTTGTCCTCTCCTCGGTAGCTTCGCTCAGGCCAAGAGCCCAGCATGTGTAATTGGACATCAGTTTTCCCCCTCCGTCCAATAAGATGGCCCTTTGTTGCCCGGTTGAGTCAAGAGGGCCTCCAATTAGGGAACGTTCCCTTCTTTATCCATCATGCCCTAGATGAAAAGTGGTTGCCGTGGCCGCGTGCATATTCAAACATTGGTGCGCGGACACACACACACACACACACACACACACACACACACACACACACACACACACACACACACACACACACACACACACACACACACACACACACACACACACACACACACACACACACACACACACACACACACACACACACACACACACACACACACACACACACACACCTCTATTCCTCTGTGTCCCTCTTCCAGAAAGAGCCAAGAGCCCTGGGGACAGGATAACAGTTAACAGCTATTTGTTTGAAAGGCCAGACAGACTATCTTTAGGTTTAACCACAGGCTGAAAGAAACTGCTCTACTGGGACCAATGACTTCAGATTCAGGCCCATTTTATGCCCAATGGACAGCTGAAGACGATGACACGGCAATACAATAGAAATAGAATGACTGGTGATTATATTTATATGGGCATTTTTCTCCGAATCTCAGTGCAACATGTCAACGTAAAACAATTAACTACCCCAGTCAACTAACTGGTAGAAACATAAGTTAAGAACCTTAGGAATCCTCTTCCTGTGATTCCCTGTGTTAAAAGCCAAACATGCAGATAATCATTATCCCACTAGGAAGTGGTCCATCCTGTCAGTCGACATTGCTGCATGTGCTTTGTTTGTAGTTGTTAACCACGCCCACATGGAACTGGCAGTACTGTGTCTTTGGGGGTTTATTATTATGTGTGGAACTGTGGATCACTGATCCAAGATCAGGGCTTATTGGCAGAGTGGTTCAGGGGCCTGGGAGTGAATGAGGCAGAGATTGGCAGAGGGGCAGCTAACAGGATTGAATGTGGTGGATTAGAGCCTGGGCCTTGGAGGAGTGGTGAAGGGTGGAGGGGCCTCCACACTACATCTGTCAGTGAGGGGAAGAGGGGATGCCCACCCTTCCACCATGCAGCTGGGACTAACAGGGATAGAGAGAGGCCAGACTGCCCTGCCCGGGAACACTGAACTAGGGAAGGGCGGCAGAGAGGGAGACCGGCTGAGTGGGTGTGAGGATGAATGGGTGTGATCACATCCTCATCAGGCTCCAAGCCAAGTCATGACCTGTAGTCTGTGGTCTGTGAACTCTCTCAGTCCCCAATGTTCGGGATTCTTTCACCACACCCCACCTGGAGATTTGGATGGACTGGCTTATTGGTGGATAGACTGATTTGATTTATTGATCGCAGAAGATTTAAAGGTACAGTCAGGGATATGACATCATCATGCACAGCAGGGAAACTTCCTCCTCACAGAGATTGACAACAACACAAATCTGTCAAGACTGACACTATTGGCCTCCATCCAATATGTGTATGCCTCAAGGCAGGGCTCAAATTGGCAGATATTCATTTTGTTGTTGTTGATTTCTGCATGCAGGAAGTTGCCCTGCTGAGCATGCAATGATCTTTCTGAATCTACGTTTAAAAAGGGATACATTTCTGAAGCACACAGTGAGGTAATTCCTTTTCTACAAATCCCTAGAGGGGGTTTCATATTTTACGAGAAGACTACTGTTTAAATACACCCTGGCTTGGTGCATAGTGCAAGTTCTGGAAGGATCTACATTCCCTAAATAATTTCCCCTCAGTCCAGGAAATATTTACATTTTCCGACATTAGCCCGACTACTGAGTAAATAAATGCAAAAGCCACTTGAAAACACTGAAGAAACTAGTCTTTGTTTCGTTTAGATTGACAGATACTCTTTATATGATATTGTTAGAATGATTTAGGTTTAACTGATGTGGTAGACATCGGAGAAGAATTTGAGGGGCCATTGTTTGAGGACAGAGTATTGTGAAAGCTATTAGGGTGTGAATGGGGAAACAGTGCCATATGTTTGTTCGACATACTGGTTTGGCCTGTAGTGTGAGACGTTTCCAGGTGTTACAAAGGAGATGAGTAAGAACTTCCACGCACCTGGCGACCCCTTATCAAGATAATTCAAAACGTTAGCTTGGTCATTGAACAGTATAGGAATTTATCCTCAAAAGTAATTTTTTTGGTTATTGAGCAATTAGGAGTATTTTTTTAAAATTGTAAATTCAATGTACAGGTGTCTCATCCTGTTGAGGTACGGCCAATATTACTTTCAAATAATTCACTTGAAGCTTATTGTTAGAAACTGAATTGTCAAAGTTGAAGTAGTTTATGCAATTGATTGCTTAATTAAAAGGTGACTAAAGCTGTGATGCAATCCAACGAAATGTAGACTATGTGTGATTCAGCATGCGTCATCAACGCTTGATGAGAAAACGATTAGTCACCTCGATTGGGCCATTTACGGACACGACAGGCCGCTTTGATTTACAATTACAACAGAGCGCACCCTAACCTGCTCAACAACAGCAGGGACAGTCTGTCATAAATGCCTCTAAGAGGCTTGGCTCCGCGGTGAAGTTTCCCCTAAGCACAGATCTAGTAAGATCAGTTTTCCCCTCCCCCGATCCCAACCTTAACCATTTGTGGGGGAAATGCGAAACAGACTCAAGATCAGTATTTAAGGGTAACTTCACTCTTCTCCAAGTGGCTTGCCCAGGCACCTGATGGTGACATATTTGCAATCTTTTGTGTGAGCTGTAATGTCATCTTCCACTCACTATAATACCCAGAGGACGTGGAAGTGTAACTCAACTCTCTTCCTTTGGACTCTTCTGGAAGAAAACCTTTGAAAAAGAGGTCAGTGTTACTGAACATCTTGGTTGTTATTGTTTGTGTTGAAATACGGATGAAACATTCAAAAATTCTCAAGTTTCCCAGAAATCTCAGTTGGGGGAGGAGGGGGGGTTCCCAGATCTCCTGCTCATTCCCCCCTGAATACAGGAATCTTCCAACTGGTATTTCTGGAAAATCTGTGAAAATACCTGTATTTTGCAACCTGAAGGAAATCAATGTAGTATGTGAATATGTCATATTATGCTATCATCTGATTGTCCTTAAATCTAATGAAACTATCTACACTTTAAAGAATATATTTTGACTGTGGTGACCCTTGAATAACCTCACCACAATGCATTATAAGTTGGTCACGCAACGATACCCGTTTTGCGATATTCGTTAGTATTGTGGCAAGGAAACAAAACACAAAGTGGACTTAACATCTTTAGGAAAACAGACCCTTTCTTGTAAACAAACAACCTTCTGTTGTCATCCAGAGTCACATGTATTTATTTTCCAAGCTATAGCATGCACTATTTTACATACAGCAGGTTTTTAAAGGACCAAAGAGTTTGGCCTGCTTCGTGTTTTCATTGTTGCCATGGAAAAAAAGATGGCCATACTGGTATTATCTAATTATAAGGGCATTTATCATGCCTTATGAGCTATTTAGAAAGCACCACGTGCACATATTCCTAGAAAATGCGACGGTAAATGTCTGTGGCCACCGGAGTTATCATCGCTCGACTGAGACTTCTTCTCTGTGCTTGTCAGTAGATCTTTATGTGTTCCTTTCCATTTGCACTGCTTAACCGTGGTTCTGACGGACTCTGAGAATATTCCGGAGACGAATGTCAGTGAGCCCTTACATCAGCCGTGGCTCTCTTGCTCTGCCAGTCAGCTCATTTTCAACCTCCTGCCGCTGTCAACGCACAGGAGAAGCCACGGCTCAGTAGACAGATGGAACGGCTGAGAGCTGAGAGACAGGAGGAGAGTGGAGGAGAGGGTTTCTGGGTTCCAGGAGGGCCAGTCTGTTGACGTGTTGGATGTCCTTGCTCCCACACACTCTGACAAGGCGCAGAAGCAATGTCCTCGGGACCTTCTCAAACGTCTGAAATCGACTGCTCTTTCTTGTGACCAGCGCGGACAATACAAATACATACGTGACCAGCGCGGACACACTCACAAACTACATACAACACACACACACACACACACACACACACACACACACACACACACACACACACTCACACACACACACACACACACACACACACACACACACACACACACACACACACACACACACACACACACACACACACACACACACACACAGGGCGGCGGCAGAAAACAGGGGATCCTGAACAGGTGATTTAATCCAACTTGACAAACTAGTTAAATATTGACAAGCAGCAGAAGAGGGTATGTGCTGCTGTGCCTGGGTGGAGGAGAGGATGAGGAGAGGAAGAGCTGTGTGCCGCGACGGAAGGACAGAGGGAATAAAGAGCTTCCTGAATCCTGCATCCTCTTTTCGGATTCCGGCACACATTCGCCACAGGCGTGGCGAGCGTTTGGAAGGGAGGCACGTTAAGAAGACGGCGAGAGAGAGAGAGAGAGAGAGGGACCGGAGAGAGAGAAACAGTACAGGGTACACCGAAGGAACAGTATGAGTCAGCTCAGGGACCATGCCGTGGTGTCCATATGCGGGAGGATATGGAACATCCCTCTGCTTCAACTGCTGGTGGTGAGTTCACCATCCGTCCTCTCTGGCTGTGGGATTCAGCTGTCAGTCAGCGTGATGTCTATAGTGGAAGTGGGGCCGACTGGGTGTTAATCATGCTAGACCTGGCCTCTGGACCGTCATGGCTGCTGCAGCAGGAGACAGGGAACTGCGCTGGGCAGATGTTACAGCACCTGGAGGGGGGAACATATATGTGGTTCACCAAAAAAACGAATGGCCCTCTTGAGAATATTGTGAATAAAGCAAATATATACATTTAGGGGGTAGATCAGCTTTCCAATACCCCATATATTTATTTTGTGAATATATATATTATTTTAAATATATATATATTTTGTATATATTTTTCTTTAGTATTTTCCTGTAACCCTACCAGCCCTCCCCTAGTTGGAGTAAACTAATGGACAACAACACTTAGGCTTCTACTTCCTGCTTATACTGTACATACTACATAGATTTTACGGACACGGCATGTTTTACATTAGTTATCTTTTGTTTGTCTTCAGTTACCCTCAATAATGTGATTGTTAGTGTTGCTGTGTTGTAGTATGTAGGTCGTTGACCTGCCAACTGCTGCCAACTGCCAACAACCACTAATTGCCGCGGGGATCGAGCATGCGCTATCTGTCGAGTATCTCCCGACAATTTGGAATGAGGTATGTGCCTCCTGTATGGAAGTGATTCACTGTAGGACGACATGGTGCCACGTATCGCAATTTATTACTATGGCTTCCTTTTGTGTTCTATGGCTTCCTTGTGTGCTATCTGTCTGTGTGTAAGTGGATTTTTCCGATGTGTGGCAGTGGCCAAATCTAAAAATGTCTCTACCAGGAATAGGATGGGGGGGGGGAGTGGGATTCGTACAGTATGTGACAGGGGATTTCGACTCTAGTGAGATGACTTTGGGAGCTCCCCCGGATGGACTGCAGACAGGGATAGAGACTAGATTTGTGTTTCTGTGGAAAACATATACAGCTCTTAGAGTTATAATGGGAGAGAGAGAGAGGAGAGCAAGAAAGAGAGCGCAATCGAGTGAGAGACAGAGAGGGAGAGAGACAAAGAAATGGAGAGAGAGACTGAGAGACAGAGAAAAACAGAGATAATGAGAGAGAGAGAGAGAATCCTCCACTCTTCTGGGGAGGATTCCTCTCCTTCTCTCCTCCTCCTCTTCCTCTCCTCTTCCCCTCTGTGGCTTTGTGTTCGGGGCAAAGCTCCCAGACACAGCACTCCAACTGAATTATTTACCCTAAATTGTGCCTATATGGAGCCAAGGGTCCTCGTGCTCCACTGTGACTAGGAACCTATTAAATCAGACAAATCACTCCATATACCCTTTGTCTAACTACATTACCAGAAGCTGTGTTATGATGAATCACCCGTAAAGGAGGGAACCACACTATGAGGTGCTGCAGAGGGTTTTGATGCATGGTGGAACGTTTCCATCCTATTTCACATGGTGTGTGTGTGTGTGTGTGTGTGTGTGTGTGTGTGTGTGTGTGTGTGTGTGTGTGTGTGTGTGTGTGTGTGTGTGTGTGTGTGTGTGTGTGTGTGTGTGTGTGTGTGTGTGTGTGTGTGTGTGTGTGTGTGTGTGTGTGTGTGTGTGTGCGCGTGTGTGTGTGTGTGCGTGTGTGTGTTGTGCCACTGTCGTGTCTTTTGCGGAGGAAATGAATTCTGTGTTGATGGAAATACTGTATGTCTCTTGACTCAAAGATGATAACTAATGCTGTCAACTGGTTACAGGTTTTGAATGAGGTGAGGGATGTTGATTATTGTGTCGTTGTATTACGTTGGGTTCTGGATTTGACTTTGGCTTATGCGGTAGGGGCCAGGTTCAGACAATTTAAGCCTTTCCTACTCACGCCATTCCTACAGACTTCTCAGTAGTTGATATTCAGACTTACCTTATGCAGGTGCGTAATGGGCTTTGCAGGCGTGATTCAGGCGTGAATACATTTCATTCATCCGCTGAAAATTCAGTTGTTTTCCGACAGACTCATTCAAATCTATGAATGAAACGGGTTCAGAATATTAGGGATCAATTGAAGAAAGCCACGTGAAAACATGTACCTTTGTCTCCTTTTCAGCACCAATTGGTAGATTAAAAAAATACTCTGATCGTCTATATTTTTTAGGGTTAGGAAAGTACTACATCTTCATTTCTTTGATTTTCACCCCAAACAAATAGCGGGTGAATAGCATGCTATTCTGATGCTTAAGTGTAAGGTCAGAATACGCGTGGAGAGAAAAGTGCATTAAAAGGGAATTCCCTAACAGAATTCAGGTGGTTGACAATGTGGTAGATTGTCATGTAGGTTCAGGTCATAGCTAATTGTGGATATCTGTCCTGGCCATCTATCTGCTGCTGACATTTTCACTGAACCCTACAGTATGTTAAGAGTTGGTTCTATGATTGGCTGCCCTTTCGAAATATACTCTCACAATCTAGTCGGCCCGCCAAGACGAAGTGAAATTGATCTTCATTCATTTCATTTCACAGTGACCCAAGAGCGAGAAGGTTACCTACATCTTCACGTGTTTCCTGGATTCCACTCGTGCTCTTTTTTTTTGGGGGGGGTCATTTAAAAATCAGACGTCAGTCACGGTGAGCGAATAATGAGAAGGTTATCAACGTATCTTCCCCTTCATCACATATTCTCTTCATCCCACATTCTCTTTTTCCTTTGTTTTGGGTCATTGGAAAAAAAAGCACTTTCAGTCTTTTTTGGCTCGTTTCCTGTCTCCGCGGCTGCAAGTTGCATGCGGAAACGAGCAGTCTGCTGCACATATCCATATGCTAATATCAACGCCCGGCTCCTGCTGCAACCTGGAGCAGCCTGCCTCGCCCCCAGGACAGCCATGAGGGTGAGAGCCATGGAAAGGAAGCAGAGATGATTAATTAACTCTACCCTTGTTTGATGCTGCCTGCCTTATTAACTTTCGACACGAACAGAGTCTTTGAGCGTTTGCTTTTGCAACCCCCAAAAAAAATGATCCCCACAAAAAAGAATTAAGGTCAGATTATTCATGCAGTGGTGGAAAAGCAAAAAAAGGCTGGAGTGGAAACTGGAAACGGCTGGTTCTGTGGTTAGGGATACTGAGGTGTTTCTTTTAGGTCATTTTGATGGCTACTGCATGTGTAGGGCCGACATTACTCATGTAATAAGTAAGCGCCACTGTGTGAGTTCTTGTTTCATCCCTCTAGCTTGAAGAAGCTACTGTTACTACAATTTCTACCGTATTTCCATCTAAATGTGTACGGTTATAGATGGCCGAGAACCAATAGCACTGCAGGCTGGATATTGAATGTTCATATCTGAGGTTTTACACTCTATTCCACCTCTAATGATCTTTAATTCGTGCTGTCATAGTCCAAGTAAGGATAAAGTATGCACATAGGCCTTTGATAAGCTTCACTAATACAACAAAGTCATGTCTTCGAACCCATGATGATTAAGCAAACAGCATAGATTAGAGAGGCACACAGTATCAGTTGTGTTGACATTAGTGACAGGTGATCCAGCTGGTTCCTTGCTCATGTATGTTTTTACATTTATGACCACATCTGAGAATGTAGCTTCAGGCTATAATGAGGCTCTTGCTACAGGACAACACAATGCAACGCTGCTTCTGGGGGAGAGTGTGAGTTCTCTCTCTCTCTCTCTCTCTCTCGCACCCTGTCTCTCTCTCTCTCACCCTGTCTCTCTCTCACCATGTCTCTCTCTCTCTCTCTCTCACCCTGTCTCTCTCTCTCTCTCTCTCTCTCTCTCTCTCTCTCTCTCTCTCTCTCTCTCTCTCTCCCCCTCTCTCTCTCTCTCTCTCACCCTCTCTCTCTCTCTCTCCCTCTCTCTCTCTCTCTCTCTCTCTCTCTCTCTCTCTCTCTCTCTCACCCTCTCTCTCTCTCACCCTCTCTCTCTCTCACCCTCTCTCTCTCTCTCTCTCTCTCTCTCTCTCTCTCTCTCTCTCTCTCTCTCTCTCTCTCTCTCTCTCTCTCTCACCCTCTCTCTCTCTCTCTCTCTCTCTCTCTCTCTCTCTCTCTCTCTCCCTCTCTCTCTCTCTCTCTCTCTCTCTCTCTCTCTCTCTCTCTCTCTCTCTCTCTCTCACCCTGTCTCTCTCTCTCTCTCTCCCTCACCCTGTCTCTCTCTCTCTCTCTCTCTCACCCTCTCTCTCTCTCTCTCTCTCTCTCTCTCTCTCTCTCTCTCTCTCTCTCTCTCACCCTGTCTCTCTCTCTCTCTCTCTCTCTCTCTCTCCCTCACCCTCTCTCTCTCTCACCCTGTCTCTCTCTCTCTCTCTCTCTCTCTCTCTCTCTCTCTCTCTCTCTCTCTCTCTCTCTCTCTCACCCTGTCCCTGTCGTTCTCTCTCACCCTGTCCCTGTCGTTCTCTCTCACCCTGTCTCTCTCTCTCTCTCTATATATTTCTCTTTCTCTCTCTCTCTCTCTCTCTCTCTCTCTCTCTCTCTCTCTCTCTCTCTCTCTCTCTCTTCAATTCAAGGGCTTTATTGGCACGGGAAACATGTGTTAACATTGCCAAAGCAAGTGAGGTAGATAACATATAAAGTGAAATAAACAAGAAAACTTAACAGTAAACATTACACATTAAGAAGTTTCAAAACAATAAAGACATTACAAATGTCATATTATATATATACAGTGTTTTAACAATGTACAAATGGTTAAAGGACACAAGATTTTGTGTTGTATTTACAATGGTGTTTGTTCTTCACTGGTTGCCCTTTTCTCGTGGCAACAGGTCACAAATCTTTGCTGCTGTGATGGCACACTGTGGAATTTCACCCAGAAGATATTGGATGTTTATCAAAATTGGTTTTGTTTTCGAATTCTTTGTGGATCTGTGTAATCTGAGGGAAATATGTCTCTCTAATATGGTCATACATTGGGCAGGAGGTTAGGAAGTGCAGCTCAGTTTCCACCTCATTTTGTGGGCAGTGAGCACATAGCCTGTCTTCTCTTGAGAGCCATGTCTGCCTACGGCGGCCTTTCTCGATAGCAAGGCTACTCAGTCTGTACATAGTCAAAGCTTTCCTTAACTTTAGGTCAGTCACAGTGGTCAGGTATTCTGCCGCTGTGTACTCTCTGTGTAGGGCCAAATAGCATTCTAGTTTGCTCAGTTTTTTTGTTAATTCTTTCCAATGTGTCAAGTAATTATCTTTTTGTTTTTTCATGATTTGGTTGGGTCTAATTGTGCTGCTGGGGCTCTGTAGGGTGTGTTTGTGTTTGTGAACAGAGCCCCAGGACCAGCTTGCTTAGGGGACTCTTCTCCAGGTTCATCTCTCTGTCGGTGATGGCTTTGTTATGGAAGGTTTGGGAACCGCTTCCTTTTAAGTGGTTATAGAATTTAACGGCTCTTTTCTGGATTGTGATAATTAGTGGGTATCGGCCTAATTCTGCTCTGCATGCATTATTTGGTGTTCTACGTTGTACACGGAGGATATTTTTGCAGAATTCTGCGTGCAGAGTCTCAATTTGGTGTTTGTCCCATTTTGTGAAGTCTTGGTTGGTGAGCGGACCCCAGACCTCACAACCATAAAGGGCAATGGGCTCTACGACTGATTCAAGTATTTTTTAGCCAAATCCTAATTGGTATGTTGAAATGTATGTTCCTTTTGATGGCATAGAATGCCCTTCTTGCCTTGTCTCTCAGATCGTTCACAGCTTTGTGGAAGTTACCTGTGGTTCTGATGTTTAGGCCAAGGTATGTATAGTTTTTTGTGTGCTCTAGGGCAACAGTGTCTAGATGGAATTTGTATTTGTGGTCCTGGTGACTGGACCTTTTTTGGAACACCATTATTTTGGTCTTACTGAGATTTACTGTCAGGGCCCAGGTCTGACAGAATCTGTGCATACAATCTAGGTGCTGTTGTAGGCCCTCCTTGGTTGGTGACAGAGGCACCAGATCATCAGCAAACAGCAGACATTTGACTTTGGATTCTAGTAGGGTGAGGCCGGGTGCTGCAGACTATTCTAGTGCCCGCGCCAATTCGTTAATATATATGTTGAAGAGGGTGGGGCTTAAGCTGCATCCCTGTCTCACCCAATGACCCTGTGTTAAGAAATGTGTGTGTTTTTTGCCAATTTGAACCGCACACTTGTTGTTTGTGTACATGGATTTTATAATGTCATATGTTTTACCCCCAACACCACTTTCCATCAGTTTGTATAGCAGACCCTCATGCCAAATTGAGTCAAAGGCTTTTTTGAAATCAACAAAGCATGAGAAGACTTTGCCTTTGTTTTGGTTTGTTTGGTTGTCAATTAGGGTGTGCAGGGTGAATACATGGTCTGTTGTACGGTAATTTGGTAAAAAGCCAATTTGACATTTGCTCAGTACATTGTTTTCATTGAGGAAATGTACGAGTCTGCTGTTAATGATAATGCAGAGGATTTTCCCAAGGTTACTGTTGACACATATTCCACGGTAGTTATTGGGGTCAAATTTGTCTCCACTTTTGTGGATTGGGGTGATCAGTCCTTGGTTCCAAAAATTGGGGAAGATGCAAGAGCTAAGGATGATGTTAAAGAGTTTTAGTATAGCCAATTGGAATTTGTGGTCTGTATATTTGATCATTTCATTGAGGATACTATCAACACCACAGGCCTTTTTGGATTGGAGGGTTTTTATTTTGTCCTGTAACTCATTCAATGTAATTGGAGAATCCAGTGGGTTCTGGTAGTCTTTAATAGTTGATTCTAAGATCTGTTTTGGCTCTTTATTCCTTGTTATAGAGCTAAAAAGATTGGAGAAGTGGTTTACCCAGACATCTCCATTTTGGATAGATCATTCTTCGTGTTGTTGTTTGTTTAGTGTTTTCCCATTTTCCCAGAAGTGGTTAGAGTCTATGGATTCTTCAATTACATTGAGCTGATGAGCATGATGTTCCTTCTTTTTCCGTGTCTATGTCTCTGTCTCTGTCTCTGTCTCTCTCTGTCTCTGTCTCTGTCTCTCTCTCTGTCTCTCTCTCTGTCTCTGTCTCTCTCTCTGTCTCTCTCTCTGTCTCTCTATCTGTCTCTGTCTCTGTCTCTGTCTCTGTCTCTGTCTCTCTCTCTGTCTCTGTCTCTCTCTCTGTCTCTCTCTCTCTGTCTCTGTCTCTCTCTCTGTCTCTGTTTCTGTCTCTCTCTCTGTCTCTGTCTCTGTCTCTCTCTTTCTCTCTCTGTCTGTCTCTGTCTCTCTCTTTCTCTCTCTCTTTCTCTTCTCTCTTTCTCTCTCTCTCACTCTCTTTCTCACTCTCTTTCTCTTTCTCTCTCTCCTTCTCTCTCTCTCTCTCTCTCTCTCTCTCTCTGTCTCTCTATCTGTCTCTCTCTCTCTCTCTCTCTCTCTCTGTCTCTGTCTCTGTCTCTGTCTCTCTCTTTCTCTTTCTCTTTCTCTCTCTCCTTCTCTCTGGGGCCAGGGACCAAGGGGGGCATTGTGAATGTCTCTAAACTCATGTATCACTCCTATTAGCTGCTATAATGATCCTCTCCGGGGCCATTTCCCCCAGCACTTGATGTTAGATTAGCCTCCCAGTTCAAATATTTTTTTCTTCTACTTTAAAAAAAAAAAAACTGGTACTCTTCAGTGTGGGGATTATGCTGACAAGGTTGTTTGCAGTAGCATTTACAATTTCAAAACAGAAAACCAAAGCAGTGCTGCATCTCTTCTAAAATGGGTATGATTCAACCTGACATTTTATCCGACAAATAGCCATAGACGTTTTTCTTCCAACAAGGTAATTCATCTGGATATCTCTCCCAAACCTCCAGCAGTTGGATTTCTATTTTGCCCGTATTTCATTTCGAAACAAAGTATTTTCACGGATAACAGCCCAGGGATCTGTCTTGCCTCAAAGTGCGTACTGCGTCGTACTGAACTGCATCCTATTATATTAAGGTATTTCTTTCTGACACAGCTAACGTGGTCTGTCAGAAGCAGTTGCGGCTGAGGCAAGCCTTGTTTTCTGCCATTGAATTCTGGGTGAAGCAAAGCGTGACCACCCTTGGGTTGCCCGCTGGTGTTTCCACATCAGAGTTTTACCAGTGAGGATGCGATGACCTGTTCATTGAGTTCGTAAGACAGTGTCATAGGGAACGACAGATTTCTCTCCCATAGAACAGGGCGTCGTCTCTTCCGTAACTCTTGTACTCCTTCTGTGGTTTGGGAAGTCGTAGAGTGCTTTTCCCAAGTGGGAGTGTTTTTTTTTTTTATTCTTCAAGTGGGAACCAATCACGTAGCAGGAGACAATTGCCCATGTTCTATTCTCATGGTTATGAACAACACATTTAAAACCCTGCCATGTTCATATAGCTACTCCAAAATAGCATAACAACATACAGTGTCATTACGAAGTGGACCATCAGAGAAAGCTATCATAACATGTTTTATTACCTAGGGCTCCTCATAATATGTTATGATGGAAGAGCAGTATAAGCCCTAGGGAGGCTGTATTCACAGTACTAATCCTATGGCTGACATTGATCAATGATGTTGTATGCAAACCAATTCCCACATAAACCATTTAGGCCCTTTATTCTAATGATCTGACTGTGCAGAGAGTGGAAGAACTGTCACTCACCACTACTTCGGGTTAGGAGCATTTGTCTTGATATGGCAAATCATTGGTTGGACCACCACCATCCATTCAGCCTATTGAGTCCTAGACACTTTCTAAAGAGGCAATATTATCTATCTCCTATTCATGTGTCCGTAACTCATGTTTATGGTGATGGGCTAGTGGCACTCAATGATTCCCTCAACCTCCTCATGATGGTGGACATAAATATAATGGGGGACGTTTTACGAGGCGACACTACCACCAAAAAGGCTCCAGCCCTTCAGGTGAATGAGCGTAGCTTCTCTTCGGGGCCAATTGTCCACAGTGTCAACCCGGTCAATGGCTGGCCATTGTGTGTGTGTGGCTGGCGGCCGCAGTGGCAGTGGTCACCAGGGCCTAGGGGTCATTGTATAGGATAGATAGATAGATAGGGGTCAGTGGGCTATCAAGCTGTGCTCTAACCCCCATCTGGTCCCAGCAGCTGGTCAGCATACTGAGGGTTTGGTGGTTTGTTGGTTGGACGTTGGTTGTAGGAGAACTGGGTCGGTAGGCTACTGTAGCATGGTACAAGAACATTATTTCTCCTTGGGTCACCACTCACCACCACCATCAGATGAGTTATCTGTATCTATATTGTAGTAATCCATGCTGTTGTGGCAGTCAATTAGCTTTGATTCTAATCATCATGCCTGCAGTGTATTTAAAAAATAATCTTACCATGCACTTTATAGGCTACATACAGGGAGGACGTTTCTGCCTTCCGTCCCTCCCCAGACCTTTGAGGTAAAGCAGTATTGGTGAGTATTACAGTGAGTCAGGGTGACTCTTGGCTGAGATTAGTCAGGTGAATTAGTCTCCTCCTGAGGCAGAACAGTTAGTGGGAGACAGGCTGCGTGCCAAATGACACCCTATTCCCCTGTATAGTGCTTTACTTTTGACTAGAACCCTATGAGCCCTGGTCAAATGTAATTCACTATATAGGGATACGTTTGCCATTTGGGTGGCAGACTCAACAACAGGGAGACTCGTCGCTGAGTTGAGTTAGCTGAATTGGTGCATTATTATTGACCTAGTTCTCCATTGCTCCCCTCTCGTGGCTCCAGACAGAATAAGAGGAGCTTGGGAAGCATTCCCTTAAAGTCTCAGGATACATTTCTGCTAAATGAGCCTGTATGTGTGAACGCTCAGGGTAAATCTACTCTGAAATGGCTTTGACAGGTGAACGCTCAGGGTAAATCTACTCTGAAATGGCTTTGACAGGTGAACGCTCAGGGTAAATCTACTCTGAAATGGCTTTGACAGGTGAACGCTCAGGGTAAATCTACTCTGAAATGGCTTTGACAGGTGAACGCTCAGAGTAAATCTTCTCTGAAAGGGCTTTGACAGTGAAAGCTCTCGCGTTTTAGTTTTGGGAAGTCAGAGTGGGTGTATTGCCGATAGAGAGGGTGAAGGAGTACATGCATCAACTGTATCAGTGTTAAAAAGGCAGTTGTGGTCTTCCAGGGTGTGTTTTCATTGTTCCATCAAGCATCTCTATGTGTAAAATCTTTAAAAACTATCTATGAAGTATCATGCTAGCAATAATGTTGGATGCATTTATGTGCGTTCATCAGGTCTGCACAGTACAGTATTATGTGTTTACAATGGGAAAATATAATCAATTTTCAGTTGGTTCTTTCCTTTGGTTATCAATATTCGAAACCATTCATCAAAGTACATAACTATTCATGTTCAAAGTTTGAGATGCGATGGATGCCCTCTAGTCAGTTCTATTGAATGAATAGCAAAAGTCATTGCAAATGAATTGCTGGTCATTGGACATGTGACCTGTAAGGGGACAATGCAGAAGGCTCTTGTTCTCTCTGCATTATGTGATGTGGAGTGAATGAATAGCTCTTGTAAGGTAATGCTTTCAGTGTGGAGGGCGCCCCATTGTGTGCCTCGGAGAGTGAGCTGATTTAACTTGAATCCCTCTAGTCGGTCTAAAGAATGGCCCTA
The DNA here is from genome assembly GCF_023373465.1 of Oncorhynchus keta. Lineage (NCBI taxonomy): Eukaryota > Metazoa > Chordata > Actinopteri > Salmoniformes > Salmonidae > Oncorhynchus > Oncorhynchus keta. The sequence goes on from NC_068450.1 coordinate 55,622,803, forward strand.
TGGTAAAGGTTTTCCCAAGGGTGGGGGCACCCCTAGATAAAGAGGGGGAGCCAAGTAAACAAATAATAATGACAGAACTGTGTTTGTTATCGTAGGAGAAAATAGCTGGCCTAACCGAAGGAAGATGGACTCTCCCCGTTTGACATCTTCCCACAGTCGCCGAAGTATCGCTCGCCAATCCCGGAGATCAGAGGTCGAAAGATGAGGACATCTTGAAAAAGAGAAAACAACACAAATAAATGAAATGTAGGGTAAATCTGTTTTAAATCCATTGTGTGACAGCGGAGAAGATGGTGACATCACTATGCCAAATGATACACGCTTGTTTTATATCCGACTGACCATTGACTTGTCTTCCTTATTTGGGCTGGGATCGCCTTTAGGGGGTTAGCGCCTTGGCTTAGCGCTAACGCTCCCAGGCATCTGTCGAACCCCAAGACGAGAGAGTTTTCATGTGTGATGATGTCACCCCAGTCTGAGTCTTAATGCGAACCAGAAGTTATGTCGAATTCCTTCGGAGTCTGTTCCATCTGGAAGCAATGAAACAAAGATGGCGACTAAAAATAGAGGCCCACTTGAGATAATGATAAAAAGAGATTTATTGCTTACAGTGTAATAAGCATACAGTACATCTTCAAATTCCATACCTGACTGTAAATAATGAAGGCCTCTTAAAAATAATGGTACAAATTTGCTTAACCCTGTAGCCCGTTACACTCATACCTGTATATGGGTTGAAAATGACAGATTTTGGACACTGATAAGTGCCTAAATTGGAACGCAGTGGCTGTACAGTAGCATGCTATACATGATGTCAGAGCTCTGGGTCTCCTCTTCACAGATCTGTGTGGGTTTTGATGACAGCCGTTCTGAACTTGAGCACCGCGTGTGACAAGAAGTTACCCCCATCCTTAATGGTAATTGGGCAACATGAGCTCCTTTTTGGTTGTCTGAGTGGGGGAAATACTGTAACTGATGAGGACTCGATGTATTTTGAAAGATGAGACGTTGAGGATTATAATAAATGCCACGTTGATGTCAAACAAGCAAGTCAAACACCCGTGAATCCAATGTGCTTTTCACAATTCCACACCGTAAAAACCATATAATACACAGTGTCAACGTTTAGGATCACTATGTTTGATGACAAGATGACATGGTGTCGTACCCTGGGTTGTCCTGTACAGAATGAGCCTGTGTTTTCTGTGTTGTGAAGAATTTGCCGCAGACCGCGCATCTGAGTGCACTCATGACTCCATTCGAAGCGCATCCAAATTACGATCAGCTCCTCTCGAAGCTTTCCACTGTAAGATCGCATTTTATAATTTAGCTAGTCGTGTTGGCAACATAACACCTGACCCAGATCGGGATTTATAATGGACAATTTTGGGGATTGCGTAAACAACAGCATTGTGTAAAGGCAGGATGCAGGGCCGTGTTCCAAACAAAATAACTACAAGAAGCACTTTATAGTTGAAGACTCTTCTTTGAGTCATAAAAGTGAATCGAAATGTCTTAGGAACGGTACACACTTTGGAGAGGTTCGTGGCCACTTGGAAACACCAGTTAGACCTCTCACTCAAACCCGTGTCATTTTTGTTGTTGTCATATGTTGCACATGTCGCTGAATATATCCAGAGGATTTTCTTGTGTCAGGTGAACAGTTTTGTCCTCGCCTTTAGTCTAATCATTTCCCCAGAAACTCCAAACGGTTCCCATTTAATTGCTGCCATGGCTGTCCATGTGCTTTCCATATTTCTTCTGTAAGACACATTTCATTTAGCCTTATCCGTATAGGCCAATTCCCACAAGTGTAAAGGGTTAAGTTATTTATGAAAGTTGACTCATTTTGAAAACACCTTTGGACTGCGTGCTATTATCGGCATTAATCCATCTTTCGATTTGACCTAAAATCTCACTCGCACTTTATATACAATTTCTAAATCCTCTCCACAGAAAAGAGAAAGTGAAAATAGGCCAACATTACAATAACACACTTTCATAGTAAGGATAATTAGCGGGATAACGGTACGTCATATACCTTTCAGCATTTCGTGCTGCTCAGATATTAGGCTTTTATTCCCCTTAATCCCCCCAAATCACTTGACTGTGTGTCACTGTGTGCTCAGCAGACACACCGAGTAGCCTGTGTGCCCAGAAACCTACTAGAAACACATGACACGGATCCCATTAAAGTGGCTGAAGAGAGAGAGAGAGAGAGAGAGAGAGAAAGGAAATTGCCTATTGAGAAGGCTCTTGTTGACTGACAGTCATCACTTAGAGACTAATGGGCTCATTTTGCATACATATGGTATGGCTTCAAAGAAGACATATAACAAATGTCCAGACTTCCAGGGACTTCCAGGGACTTCCATGGACTTCCAGGGACTTCCAAGGACTTCCATGGACTTCCAAGGACTTCCAGGGACTTCCAAGGACTTCCATGGACTTCCAGGGACTTCCAGGGACTTCCAAGGACTTCCAGGGACTTCCAGGGACTTCCAGGGACTTCCATGGACTTCCAGGGACTTCCAAGGACTTCCATGGACTTCCAAGGACTTCCAGGGACTTCCAAGGACTTCCATGGACTTCCATGGACTTCCAGGGACTTTCAAGGACTTCCATGGACTTCCAAGGACTTCCAGGGACCTCCAGGGACTTCCATGGACTTCCAGGGACTTCCAAGGACTTCCATGGACGCTGCACATATAAAAACGGAGGTTGGTTTACTTCATCCTCATACGGTGTCTATCTGCATCACAAGATTAACACTAACATAGTATGTTAACACTTTTAGGTTAGAGTGCAAAGCTCACTGATACATACAGTGTCAATTTGATGTTCTGTTTAGCTGTGGAATATTGGATATTGCGGTTTGAAGGCTGAAGGCTATATGCTGTAGGCATAACATTATGTTCAGATACACCTTTTCCTCCCTACTGTAATATATGACAGGAAATCGCCCTCTGCACCGTATCTGCATGAAAGCAATCTAAGACCCGAGGGAGGTCAAAAGTTACGACAACCAATCATTGCTCATACTTCTTGTTCCTGTTTCAAAATACCTTTATACACACTACACAGGCAGGCACACACACACACACACACACACACACACACACACACACACACACACACACACACACACACACACACACACACACACACACACACACACACACACACACACACACACACACACACACACACACACACACACACACACACACACACACCGGCAAAATAGGAAACCTATCGGTTGTCTATCACTGTCACTTAAAATGGAAATATGGCTTGTGATGAGGATGAGAGGCGGCAGGGGGAATGACAGAGGTGCAAACAAACAGTGTTCCCGTTGTCACATTACCATTCTGTCAGGCTTCAGCATTCCTGCTCCCTGCTCCCCGGCAACAGGGAATCTCCCTGGCATTCAGGACCATTCCAGTGGGAGAAGAGATTTGGAAATCAGGCAGAAGCAGATCCTAACCTTCCAGCTCCAGCTTTTCCGAGGAATGTTTTGCCTGCCTTCCTCGACATCTGCCTAACACATGGGTCAACCTAGAGAGAGCGGGTGCATCCAAAATGGCACCCTATTCCCTATAGAGTGCACTACTTTTGACCAGATCTCTATGGCACCCTATGGCACTACTTTTGACCAGGACCCTGTTCAAAAGTAGTGCACTATATAGGGAATAGGGTGTCAATTGAGACACAACCAGACTAATCAATAAATCACCCAGCAGATTAAACAGAGAAAATATACTGTAATAAACCTGAGGCTGTGGGGCTTATTACATTGATAATACTGCAAGACAGGTCAAATGGTGGAGAAATATATATTTATATGTATGGAGAAAAATATATCTAACAAAACATACTCTCGGGGGTCGGGAATTTGCGTTGACGAGACGTTAGCTATATTTCAATGTGCTCATTTGTTATACTGTGAATGTGCTCTCAAGTCTGGCTTCTCTCCATTCGTTGCTCCCAGAACGTCGGCAGCGAAGACTATAATAAGCATTGGCTTGGAGTTTGCTGTTTTACTGGTGTCAGGCTAGGTGAGGCGGTCATAAAACAAGTCACTAACTTCATGTGTCTGGGGAGGATTCCTTGTTGTTGTTAAGTTTTCTGGGTGAGAACAAAAATATCTCACTAAGCCGACTCACTCGGGGATAACACTAGCCTAGCCGGCTTAGACCTTTCTAGCGCTTTCAGCACCGTTCACTGGCCAAAACAGTGAGCCAGAACGACAAACCCTTAATTGACAAGGTGTGAATTTAACTGATACACAATACACAATGATACGCATATACAGTATGTGCAGCATCAATAAGGTGAGAGGCAATATAGAGTGAATGGCTGCTGTTTGAGCAAAGCGAACACTGACTGAAAGTGAATATCGCTTGCTGAATGTGCCTAATGTGTCTAATTTCCCATGAAGCTAAGGGGTAGCCAGGCCACCTGATCGCTGCGGCTTTCGTTAATATGTTGGCAGAGCCAATTGTGCATGGCTAGGCTAGGTGTGGTGCCTGCCTGTCAAAGCCTGCACAAAAAGAAGCTGAGATTCCCTCCGGTGGATCAACATCTGGTTCTCTCTCTCTCTCTCTCACTCTCTCACTCACTCACTCACTCACTCACTCACTCACTCACTCACTCACTCACTCACTCACTCACTCACTCTCTTCTCTCACTTACCTGTACTCACAAACTCTGCTTATGCTCACTGTGTGTTTCTTTCTTTCACTCTCCTTCTCTATCTCTCTCTTTCTCTGTCTCTCTATCTCTATTTCTCTGGCAATCCTCAGCCTGTAAAGTCAGGCCACAGATCTGTCGGACTCCTTTAATTAGGCGTCCCGTTAGCGGGACAACTTCTGGTGAAGCTGGAGGGCCCGCAATTCAAATAAATCATCTTAACAAGTCTTATATCGGTTAAAAGCCTAAATTCTTGTTATCTAACTGCACTGTCCGATTCACAGTAGGCTTTACAGCGAAAGCATGCCATGAGATTCTTTTAGGACAGCGCCTCGCGTTAAAAATATTTTCCCACCGGCACAGGTTTCATAAATTCACAAATAGCCATTAAATGTTCACTTACTTTTTGAAAATCTTCCTCTGATTTGTCATCCAACAGGTCCTAGCTACAACATGTAGTGTCGTTTTGTTAGATAAAATACGTCTTTATATCCCAAAAAGTCTGTTTAGTTGACGCCATTGATTTGAGTAATCCACTCGTTCAACATGCAGAGAAAGGAATCCAAAAAGCTACCGCTAAACTTTGTTAAAACCAGTTGCGACAAGCAAACCCGTATCCGGGAGCGTAATCATAGCCTCAAATGCATTAGCATAACGCAACGGACATAAATACCCCTAGAAACTTTTCCTATTCATGAAAATCGCAAATTAAATGAAATAAATATATTCAAACACAAGCTTAGCCTTTTTTTAACAACACTGTCATCTCAGATTTTCAAAACATGCGTTACAGCCAACGCTAGACAAGCATTTGTGTAAGTTTATCATGGCATAATGCTAATAATGCTGGCAGCAGGCAACATTTTCACGAAAATAAGAAAAGCAACCAAATGAAATCATTTACCTTTGAAGAACTTCAGATGCTTTCCCTCAGGAGACTCCCAGTTAGATAGCAAATGTTCCTTTTTTCCAAAAATATTATTTTTGTAGGCGAAAAAGCTCCCGTTTCTTCACCATGCTTGGCTGAGAAATCGACCGAAAAATGCTACAACTATAACGTCAAACTTTTTTCAAAATTAGCTACATAATATCGACAGAAACACGACAAACGTTGTTTAGGATCCATCCTCAAGGTGTTTTTAACAAATATATTCGATAATATATCCGTCGAGGCAGTTGGTTTCTCATAAGAAGCGATTGGAAAAATGGCTACCTCAGTATTTTACGCAAGGTTTTCTGCGGGACACACCATGTGACCACATGCCATATATGGTCCCTTACAGCCATTCTTCAAGGGAAATGCCTAAAAATATGTCACAATGCTGTAGACACCTTGGGGAAAACGTGGAAAATGTAAGCTCATTCGTAGCTCATTCACAGCCATATAAGGAGTCATTGGCATGAGGCGGTTTAAAAAAATGTGGCACTTCCTGGTTGGATTTTTATCTGTGTTTCACCTGTAACATCAGTTCTGTGGCACTCACAGACAATATCTTTGCAGTTTTGAAAACGTCAGTGTCTTCTTTCCAAATCTGTCAATTATATGCATAGTCGACCATCTTTTCATGACAAAATATCTTGTTTAAAACAGGAACGTTTTTCATCCAAAAATTAAAATAGCGCCCCCTAAATCCAACTGGTTAAAACAAGTCAAAATACGTTTCTATATAATCCTCAGATACCCTACAATGTAATTAAACTATAATATTTCATACGGAAAAAAGTATGTTCAATATGAAAACGATCTTAGCAGGTGTGTGTCCTCTTCGTCACACAGGCATACACAAATTTCCAAGTCTGTGTCCCAGTACTAAAACTCATTATTCTTCCTCGTATTGGAAGAAACAAGCCTGAAACCTTGAACAACGACTACTGACATAGGAATTGCATACTGGGAGCTCGATTGAATGATTTTCCTATACGTTCCATTGGAAGAGCATGGGCTCTCAAATAGTTTTTTTTCCCGGTTGGTTTTTCTTTGGATTTTCTCCTACCATATCTATTGTGTTATAGTCTCTTACATTATGTTAACAATTCTACAGACTTCAAAGTGTTGTCTTTCCAATGGTACCAATTATATGCATATCCTGGCTTCAGGGCCTGAGCAACAGGCAGTTTACTTTGGACACATCAGTTAGGTGAAAATTGAGAAAAATATACCCTTTTTAAATGAATGGCATGGTCCTAAACATCAATTTGGCTTATGAATTCAGTGTGTATTTTCATATTTCACTACCTGCCTTTATATAACTTTTTAATATGAATTGAACATATATTAAAAATGTCAAAATAAATATTAGAATTTCTAATAGACCCGTTCTTTAGGTGTTCTACCCTCCACACATGTTTTCTGAGATACTGTCAAACAGAGGCTCTATGTTTAGTTCCCAAATGACATACAGTAGTAGTTGCATATGCTTCGTCTCTACACAGGTTGTACTATGGGGTGTTATGGAGTGGGCATGTCAGGTTGGATTTATTCAATTTTTCAGTTTTCTTGAGTATGATTTGCTTGAGGAACAGGCTTGGCTACTGTTCCGCCACATACTGCACAGGAATGAATGACCCACTCTTTGACTAGCCAACTGAGCGTAGGAGGAGAGAGGAGACAGGGGCTATTTAAGTGTTGAATATATCTTAATGTTTGGAAAGATAATCTGACAGATTCGGATTCCTGGCGGCCCGGGGAGGTGTTGATGTCCCTCTGGTGTGTGTGTGTGTGTGTGTGTGTGTGTGTGTGTGTGTGTGTGTGTGTGTGTGTGTGTGTGTGTGTGTGTGTGTGTGTGTGTGTGTGTGTGTGTGTGCGTGCGTGCGTGCGTGCGTGCGCTGGGACTAGGACAGGTAATGTGCTGTAAGAGGACATCAGATAACTGAAACCCACCCTAGAGGATGAACAGGCTTTCTTTGTGTCATCAGGTAATCCATATTCCCAAATCTGTCCCCGTTTGCATGTGGTATGCAAGGGATGAATTTAGCATTGGAGGCTTTGTCTACCTGGTTTAGCCTGTTCCATCTTTTACACGGATGGCGTTTGAAACCACCATGTTTTCTGCAGTTTTTCGATATGGTTTTAGAGTGTATAGAAATGTATGTTGCTCTCTGATTGTTTTTAGCCCTTTTATTAAAGTGTTTTTATTTGAATGGTTGCTCTCAGTGTGAAGTACTTTGAGTTACGTCTGCAAATGAAAAGAGCTCTACAAATGTCATGTATTATTATTGTTACTCTAGTAACAACTGCTGCAATCTGAAGAAAGCATTTGGCTTCATACTGGTGGCGTATTGGTTTCTGACGCCAAGGCCTACAAACCAGATCACTCAGCTCTCCATGGCTTCTCATAGCAAATCACATGTAATCACCATAGTAGCCCCTTGATAACATAGCCTTCATCAGGCTGTTGTTATCTAATCTATCACAGTCTCGGGAGGTGGGAGTTTGATGGGCAGGATTGATATGGTGACATGAAGTCATTTTGACCTGAATAATGACTCCGAGGGAAAGATCATCAGTGCTGTGCTACAGATAAGCCGCTGATAACATTAATTGATTCAAGCCAAGGCTGAGGACGGATACAAATGAGCAGTTTCAATATCTGTGTAACCGCCCGTCTGATGCCTAACTTTGCCTGAGACATAAAGACTTGCGTTCGCTCTCCGGGTCAGTGCCTAGGCTTTAGCGCAGAGGGCTGTCATAGACATGAGGTGCGCGAGAGGTAGTCTTCTCAGCCATATGAGCTCTAACGTGTCGACACCCAGGGAAGTTTGTAATATCATTCATTCCCAACTAGCCATAAACATTTCCTCAGAAAGAAGTGTTACGTTCTATAGTCATAACCTTTGACTGTCATAAGCCAGTCGGGAATTCCACATTCCATCTCCCCTCGAACACCTCACACAGAGCAGATTTCCAGTTGGCTAAAATGGGTCCCTAGGCCACTCTGCCATGTCATCGAGTCTCGGCCTGCCTTATGGCCAGAGAGGAGGGGGCTGGCGGTTGGGGTTGAGATAGATCCTGACCTTGGCTTTGACTGGTCTGACAGGTCTCACTCCCAGAGGCCACTAGGCAGCTTCAAGCTTTCTTATCTCTCTCACTCGCCTGCTGCCTGGGTCTCAGATCTACAGCCCTGCTGAGGTGAGGTTGGGAGGAAATCACATTATAGATAGGTAGGACTTTAAAGAAAGCCTGAAACACATACTGACCCTATATTGCAACTGGGTCAGGGCTGTATCTGCGTTTGGGTTTTTCTCAGCCAAGACCTAAAGGAACTCGTATGTTGACAGGGATATGATCCCATCCATTACAGCCTTTCAGTATGTGTGGATCTGCCAGAGAGAGAGCCGAGAGGGAGAGAGGGAGGGAGAGACGCTCTCATGGATGAATAATGAATCTAATGTTTTATTACTGAAATTCTTGGACCATTTATTTTAAACACATTTGCGCGTGGGTGCGCATACGTGCACGTGAGCATGTGTGTCTGGCGTAAAGCAAAGCTATTTTGGCCGAGTTTCCGAGTGCCGTAGCAGTGGGGGACAAAGCTCATTTTAAAATGTCCTAAAGATTAGGAGGCACATGATCGGTTGGAGGACTGCAGGATATGGGCCTCACAGCATGCCCAGTGGGGGAAGCCCTCTCTCTCAACAGCTCTAGCCTTCTTATCAACCCCTCTCACATACAGAGTAAACAGGAACTGAGGGTTGGCTGCCATAGGCTGCCATAGACCAGAAACATGAACAAACGCACAAAAGAAACTACAGTATGTATGTGTATGCCTACGCCAGCCAACTCCAGCTCAACAAATCCCAGTGCTCTGTTTCTCCCCTTGACTCCTACACTGAAGTTGAAATTGGATTCAGAATTTGGATGCTGGTTCATTTGTTGTCTTGTGTCCATCCTACAAAGAGAACCAGAGGACAGGACTGTATATGGTGAAATAAGCAACATTTGCAGATATTTGCATTGGATAGCCAGTTCACAATCGATCCCCATCATCGCTAACTTACTCTGAGACATTTTATCTCCTGTTTGTGAGCTCGTATGACTTTTAGACCGCCTATAAACAACTTCCTTTGGTTTCTTGCCATGTAGGATTTGGTATCCATGGGATCGTCGCGAATGAGCCTCACAAGACTGTTGACAAGAGGGTTGTATAGATAGAGAAGGTATAGTCTGGTCACTGCTGCGGAGGAGTTTGAGGAGTTTGCAGGCCGCACCGGGCACGGTTTTTACAACCTCCCAATGATTTAGCAATGTTTTCTGTAAAGGTGATATTCGGTCCTTATGAGCTTTAGTGCTATTTAGACACTTCAACCACCTCAAGGAATTATTTGGTCTGTATCGCACTCCAAGTGTACTTTGCGAAATATGCGTTCGATAAAGTTTGAGGCAAAGGTCCATAATTTTCCTCTCTCCCAATGTAGGCGCTGGCGCCCGTGGGAACCCTGCAGCTTTCGCACACAGTAAAAATGTCAGGAGTAATGCCCCACCAAAGACGTAATGTAATACACGGCAGCGTGCTCCACATAACATATACGAGTCAGGCCTTCAATCTTCGGTTTAAATACCCTCCATTTGACATTACGACAGACCATTGCACATTCTTTGCATGCCTTCACGTATGAGGAGGAGTACGCCAGAACCCTATCATTAGTAGAGGCTTCCGCGATGACAACAGAGACTTAGCTAGCTGCGCTTAACGTTTGATGTAGGGTGTACATCTTTTTGTGACATGGCACTCTGGTGATGGGTAGATCTCTCTGAGAGACAGGGAAAAACATTACCGGGCTGAATCCTAACTTGAGATCTGCTTTAACGTGGACTTTTGCTTAAATCACTAGGGATCTCAAGTTGGGATTTGGATCTGTGAGACTATGTGGCTAGTGGTCTCTAACAACAGATATTCCTCTGTATGACAACTTCTTTCCGTTCTAAGTTTATAGAGCTAGATGCACTATAGTTGATGTTTAGCTACTTTTGTTAACTAAGCCTGCACGCAAACTTTGGACTCTACTCAGATGATTCTCCCATGTTCCTATCCTATCCCTCTGATACTGTAAGACACCCCCGAGTTGCTTAACCCGGAAGCCAGCCGCACCAATGTGTTGGAGGAAACACCGTACAACTGGTGACCATGTCAGCGTGCACTGAGCCCGGCCCGCCACAGGAGTCGCTAGAGTGCAATGGGACAAGGACATCCCGGGCCGGCCAAACCCTCCCCCTCCGTCGCCTCATGGGTGTCCCGGTCGCAGCTGGATGCGACAGAGCCTGGGATCGAACCCAAAACCGTAGTGACGCTTCAAGCACTGAAGTGCCTTAGACCGTTGTGTCACTCGGGAGGCCTCTGGCAACTTAATTTGGTCCTAATGGCACACAGTGGGTTTAGTGTGACTGGCATCTCTGCTGGGTGTAGTGGCACCTTATGGCTTCCAGATGGCCTTGGGGACACCACTGATAAACAGCACCAACAATTATTCCGTTCAGATATGAGGACAAGGAAGTACATGTAGGTGCGTTTAACAGCAAATGTTGAAGAAAGTGAAAAATAAGATGATTTCATCTGGTTATTTGGATATCCTTTCTTATGAATGACAAAACGCATCATCACCTGGTCATCGCCATGTTCTTCTGGCCTCTGTCCGTGCCCTTGATGATCATTGGTCACCTAGTATGCCCTTGACTGGCGACTTTGGCTGGAGGTTTGGGCTTGTGCCATCTTCAGTTGGCATGGGGACATACTGGAGACAGTGGGCAACTGCAGTGGCTAGCCTCAGGTCAGTCCTGTGTGATAATTGCCCTGGTGCCAGCCATACGGTTGCCTTCTGAGAAGAAAGCTCTTCCGGCAATAAAGGTTTCTCTAATATATGCCATTTAGCAGACGCTTTTATCCAAAGCGACTTACAGTCATGTGTGCATACATTCTACGTATGGGTGGTCCCGGGGATTGAACCCACTACCCTGGCGTTACAAGCGCCATGCTCTACCAACTGAGCTACAGCTTGAGAAAGAACATTAGTGTTCCACAATGTAGGCTATACCATTATAATGTATACTGTCTGTACCATCATATTTTACGTGTTCTAGATACACACAGTGTCTCCAGCATGAAAAATATGCTCTAAACGATACGCAGCTGGGTCATCTCTCAGAGGAATTCCCCATGATTCAATTATACGTGAACAGCACACGACAGAGGTCTAAAAATCAATGGAGGGGGCATCTGTGGCCGTGAGATAACGCTTCACCCAAGAGAGGCGTCACCAATACCAATAATTAATTCAAGCTAGCCACAATCACTACCGAAGGATAAATAAGTCGCTATTGGATGTTCGTATGTAGCCAACCACTGACACAGTCACCATCGGCTTCTCCAAAGAACAGCTGGGTGGAATATTATGGCTAGGTGGCCTAGTTCTTCCACAATAATGTCTTATACTCACTATACAGGCATGGCATAGATGAGCACATCATTAGGGCAAAGTGTCAAATAAGCTGAACATCTGTTTTTCCATACTGTTCCCGGGTCTCTGCTCATTTGGGCCATGCTGTAATTCAATAGCACACTTTGGGAGTGTGTGTGTGTGGAGTAAGTGTGTGTGAAGGTATTCCCTCTTGACACTACACAGCTGGCCGCCTGCACTCAGGGTCAGCCAGGCGAAGTTACCCAGCGGTGCTTCTGGAGTTACACTCTTCCCTAACTCCCTGAATACGAACACCCCAAAGAGCATGAATGAATCACATCTTCTTTGAAACACAGTCCAGTTCTGCCTCAGTGTTCCTCTTCACACTTGGAAGAGGAGTGTTTGGAAACAAGGCACCGGCTGGAAAAAGACACATATACGCACTATGGCTTTGGTCTGTTTTTTCATACTCCGTGTAGGCTTCTGTATGGTCTTGTGTCCGTTTTTGTGTGTGTGTGTGGGGGGAAATCTCCATTGAAAGAGTATTTTACATTTTTTACTTCTGGGCTAGGCTTAGTCTGTTAGTCTGGGAAACCGACCCCTGAACTTCCTAATAATAAAGACAGTGTAGGATTGTTGGGCTGTTCTTGATATTACTGACGTTTTTCATCCATATTTGCACATGGAATCCATCTTTGACACTCATCTCCATCTGTTGTTTACAGGGGTACATGGACGCCAACAAGTGCATCGAGGAGCTACTCAAACAGCTGGAAGAAGAGCGGAGGAATGTCCGAAGGTAAGGGAGGATCCTCGATCTGCGTTTTGACAGCTGCTGCTAGTTGCCAATAAATATTAACAGCTGAACGCAATCTATTCTCAATGAGAACCAGCCGCACAATGTTGTTAAGTTTGGGAAGCTGACACAATGATTTGTGTGCAGTCTTGGTGAGAGAATGCTATTGTGAAGTGGTGGTGAGGACAAGGTTGCTAAAGGTGAGGAAAGACAAAGATGTACGTTCAGTCCATTTCAGTTTTGGGGTTGGCTGGGGACATTTCTCATGGAGACAATGGGGATGCGGAGAGGCCAACCTCATGACCTTGGCCCTCAAACCTATCCTTAGACCCTCGAATGTCACACCGGCCGAAGAAAAGAGAGACAATTTTTCAAACTTCACCCCCATTATACTATAACTCTCCGTGTCAAAAGAGCTGTTTTCTCCCCATCCAGCAACAATTTTCCCCTTGAGCGAGCAGGGAGGCCTGGGAGAGGGGCCTCTGAGTGGACCCTGGGTGGATGGTGGGGGTTAGAGGTTGACCGCTGACCAGGGACTTTGCTACGGCAGGCCGACTTTCAATAGAAGGGTAAGGAAGTGGTGTGTAAAGGAATGATTGTCTTGTCCACAGTCTCACTCACACCACTTTAGAAGAGGAGATCCTTCCTCTTTTGACCAGGAAAGTGACCAAATGACAGGTTAGTGGGGCCTGATTGTTATTGTGTGGACTGGCCCATGAGAGCGGCTGGGGTCTTCTCACTAGGGGCTGTTTGGAATCCATGAACTTGCTTAGACCTGGAAGGACAGTGGGGGCAATAGCTAGGGTTTTAGTGATCATTGTTTATTTTTGTTAAGGATTTTAAAGTTGTGTGTATGCGTACATTTTTTATGTAAGTGAAACAGAATGATATTCCAATTAGATCATGATAATTTTATCTATTCAACATTTTTCTTCCAGTAGCTCATATAAATAATCACTTACCTACAAATTAAAACTTAAAACTAACATACAGTTGAAATCGGAAGTTTACATACACCTTAGCCAAATACATTTAAACTCAGTTTTTCACAATTCCTGACATTTAATTCTAATAAAAAATCCCTGTCTTATGTCAGTTAGGATCACCAATTTATTTTAAGAATGTGAAATGTCAGAATAATAGTATAGAGAATGATTTATTTCAGCTTTGATTTCTTTCATCACATTCCCAGTGGGTCAGAAGTTTACATACACTCAATTAGTATTTGGTAGCATTGCATTTAAATTGTTTAACTTGGGTCAAACATTTCAGGTAGCCTTCCACAAGCTTCCCACAATAAGTTGGGTGAATTTCTGCCCATTCCTCCTGACAGAGCTGGTGTAACTGAGTCAGTTTTGTAGGCCTCCTTGCTCGCACACACTTTTTCAGTTCTGCCCACAAATGTTCTATAGGACAGAGGTCAGGGCTTTGTGAAGGCCACTCCAATACTTTGACTTTGTTGTCCTTAAGCCACACCTTTGGAAGTATGCTTGGGGTCATTGTCCATTTGGAAGACCATTTGCGACCAAGCTTTAACTTCCTGACTGATGTCTTGAGATGTTGCTTCAATATATCCACATCATTTTCCTTCCTCATGATGCCATCTATTTTGTGAAGTGCACCAGTCCCTCCTGCAGCAAAGCACCCCACAACATGATGCTGCCACCTCCGTGCTTCACGGTTGGGATGGTGTTCTTCAGCTTGTAAGCCTCCCCCTTTCCCCTCCAAACATAACGATGATCATTATGGCCAAACAGTTCAATTTTTGTTTCATCAGAACAGAGGACATTTCTCCAAAAAGTACCATCTTTGTCCCCCATGTGCAGTTGCAAACCATAGTCTGACATTTTATGGTGGTTTTGGAGCAGTGGCTTCTTCCTTGCTGAGCAGCCTTTCAGGTTATGTTGATATAGGACACGTTTTACTGTGGATATAGATACTTTTGTACCTGTTTCCTCCAGCATCTTCACAAGGTCCTTTTCTGTTGTTCTGGGATTGATTTGCACTTTTCGCAGCAAAGTATGTTCATCTATAGGAGACAGAACGCATCTCCTTCCTGAGCTGTATTTTCTGAGGTCTTGGCTGATTTCTTTTGATTTTCCAATGATGTCAAGCAAAGAGGCACTGAGTTTCAAGGTAGGCCTTGAAATACATCCAAAAGTATAGTTTGTTAACAAGAAATTTGTGGAGTGGTTGAAAAATGAGTTTTAATAACTCCAACCTAAGTGTTTGTAAACTTCCGACTTCAACTGTACATATAATTACAATATTCAAATTCATGGTAATAAACCTCCTTGGAATAGACAGCTACGCTGACAGACCTGACAGGCCAGATCCTAGGGATTGTGCCGCTGTTCCCCGGATGTTGCTCGACATTGTTAGTGACAGTGATAAATGACTCCATACATTATTTTGTTGGGCCAAAGCAGAAACTCAGGACTGATAAAGACAGGCCCGCCTCCTTCCCCATTCCCCTGTGTCTCACGGCTACTTTATCGAGAGGACTTACATTATATTCCTCATTTTCTTCCTGTGACAATTAAGGCAATCAATCCATCAAGAAGCTGGAGAGAGAACGAATTGGATTCCACTTCAGGGCTTGTTATTTCTGTGTCCTATAGGCCCAATGCAAAATTATATTTATATTTATATTCACATTATAGAGTAGTATTACACAGATGTAGGATATTGTACCTGATTTCAATATTGCGTGCCATACTTTCTTGTAAATGCCCTTTGTTTGATGTTTTTTCCTACATTGTTAGGAGCTAGTAACACAAGCATTTCACTGCACCCTCTATAACATCTGCTAAACTGTGTACACGACCAATAAACTATCATATGATTTGATGCTCTATTCCACTTATACTGTGTTTTCAGATTACCCCTCCATTTACCCCTCAAAATACCCCTCCATATGCCCCTTAAAATACCCCTACATATACCCCTCAATATACCCCTCAAAATACCCCTCCATATACCTCTGAAGAGAGACATAATAAGTAATGTCAAACTGTGTATAAATAGCAGGAAATGCGTTTTAAAATGTCAAAAGAAATTCCGGGGGAGGAGCCCCGGACACCCTTCTACTGTTCTATCACCCCAATATCTACACCACAGTTTCGCTATTGTTGTGTATTGTAATTGCAGGCTAAAAACAGATTACAAATCAAACACTTTAAAAGATATGATAATGTCTGCCAGCGAATACAAGAAAGCTCTCTCCAAAAACATGTTTTGCCAGTGTTGTCATCGTATGTCAAACCCATCTGTTCCATAAAATAGTCCTCCTTGTATCCACTCCCTTCTACAACACACACACACACACACACACACACACACACACACACACACACACACACACACACACACACACACACACACACACACACACACACACACACACACACACACACACACACACACACACACACACACACACACACACACACACACACACACACACACACACACACACACACAGCATCACTGGCCGAGGGAGCACAGAACAAAACCACAGTGGGGTACTGTCGCGGCATCGCTCATTATATCATTAACTCTGATGACGTCCATGACAAACACAAACAAAGGCTCCACAGCCCTGTGTCAACATCAGATTGAAAACCTCCAAACAAGACGAGACATGTCGTGATGCATCATATAAGCTTTCCTTATGGTTGTTGCGGTTATATCTGATTCTCTCTGGTCGTATCAGATAAAGGTTGATTGTATGTGGAAATGATTGGCCAAAAAGATAGATTCACAGTAGATGTATTTGCCCAAACAACAATATTAAGTCTATGTCATGTACATCTATCTCTACATGTAAATAGAGAGGGAATGTGGTGAAAGTGAAGTGAGTGACAGCTTTCTCTCTGTTTAGACAGTGAGCTATTGAATGGGGGCAGGCGTGATTTGGATGAGGACATATGGATGCTCCTTTAGGGCACTAAAAAGCATGACTGGCCGGGTGGAAGGTCACGTGCCCTGTCTGAAAAGCTGCTGTGTCGAGGGAACAGAAATATATAATCTTCCTTGACCTTGGATTAAAACAATGCAGATTTATTTTTTGTTCCCTCTTTCTGCCAATTCCTCCTTTTTTTCCCTTCATCCCCTCCTTCTTGCACTCTGTCCATGTGTCTGCGTGTATGGTTGGGATTGCCTGTGGTCTTATCTTATGTAATGAAAGTGTTTTTCACTGCATACTAAATCTCCATTGACTTTCCTTTGAGTGTCTGTGTTCTACATTTTATGTAGAACTCTGTCCGTTGATCAGCCGTTGATCAAGTGGTCAAAGCTGGTCTCACCTGGCCTTACCCTTAGCAGATGGTGTGTGTCTTTGTTTGTCTGTGACCCCTCCACACCTTGGAGGACTCAGGGAGGGCAGGCAGGCAGGAGGCCTGCTCAGGGTAGCAGGGGGTGGGGTGGGGAGCAGGGGAGAATGGGCACACTGCTGGCGATCTATGGAGGAAAGTCTCTTAGGCTATGAGGACCGGCAAGTCGTGCATCTTTCAGCCCCTCCTGAATGGACATTAGCCAGGACATCTGCTGATCAATAAACTATTTATCATCTTTAGAGAGGAATTATCCCTCCAAATCTGAGTGAAGTGGGAGGTCTGGCAGTAGGTTTTCATAGATTATCTGTCCATTTTGAAATATCTTTGTTTGGATGTATTTCTCTTTGGGTCTAAAAGTAGTGAAAAGCAACTCTTTATCGTCCTCTAATGTTCAGCCACTTGGAAGAAATGTATATTGTATTCCCATAGCTGTCCTTCATTTGTCTGTGTGTGTCCTTGCCTGATCAGGACATTGCCACTACTCACAAGTACTGGATTATGCTTAGATGGTGAATAATAGCTGTTAGATGTTCATTTACCAGTTTAGCTTGAAAATGGGA
Organism: Oncorhynchus keta; assembly: GCF_023373465.1. NCBI lineage: Eukaryota > Metazoa > Chordata > Actinopteri > Salmoniformes > Salmonidae > Oncorhynchus > Oncorhynchus keta. The sequence goes on from NC_068450.1 coordinate 55,640,580, forward strand.
TTTCATCCATAGTAATTGGACTTATTTTCCTTCTGAATGCCCTCTAATTTATTTGGGCAATAATCCCTCCCTTCATGAAATTGCAGCGTCTCAGTGTGAGACCCTTAAGGCAGCGCTATGATCATCAAACAACAGTTCATAGTTGAGTATATGATTAAATACATCTTTATTCGAGTTCCATTTTTGGGCGCAGACTGAGGGGCACTTTCATTGAAAGAGAGCCCGTGTGTGTGTGTGGGCACGTGTGTTCATGTTTATGTTCGTGTGTGTTTTCATCCACTATTATGATAGCAGGCTAACGGAGGAGGCTTTTCCTCCACTGATGTTAACGGCTTGTGACTGTGGCTGTGCGGCTCACTGATGTTTTCCTACAAGGCATGTCTCCACCTCGAAGATCCTTCTGTTCCTCTACCGCCGCTGCCGACGGTCTCGGTAGATGAAAGGCTATGTAATCCTGTGTGGAAGTATGCGGCCCTCTCTGCCTCTCTCCCTCTCCAGATGACGAGGATAGGGCCGAGCCTTCCCTTGGTTATGGCCCACAATGCAACTTCGCTCCCCAAGGCTCTGTTCTGCAGCCATCTCACTTGGGCGAAGGCCATGCGTTTGACAACTGTAATTGGATAAGTCGACCAGTCTAATGCTTTCATTTGATAATGCTAAGCCCCCACCAGAGACCTAATAAGGTCAATTGTGTATTTATGTGCCCTCCTGTGAGTGAGAGACTTAGCCTAATGCATTGATTAGAGGTCAGTTCCCCCACCATAGTTGGTGATAAATTAATCTATTGGTTTTCTATAGAAATGTTTTGCAGAGAGATCCCCCCTGCCTATTTTTCCCTCAGAAAACTCCCATCAAATACATTTTTGGATTTGATTAGATTCGGTGAAATATGTTTATTTTAGTAATCAGTGATTGTTATTTCAAGCTCTTACAAGTGTGCCCTGATGAAAATAGCGTACTTTGAGCTACTCAAGAGTAAATTCTAAACAGAGAACTGAACAATGCTTGGGGAAATATGCAGCACGTGCTTTTAGCCTGTATGTTCCATCTGTTTTTAGCATAAAGCTAACTTGAGCTTAGTCTGAGCTTAGTCTTAGCTTAGCCTTAGCTTAGCTGCTTCGTCTTTAATCAGAGTACCGTGGAGAGCTGTGCATCTTCTTGGTCAATACTGCACTGTACTATCTATTAACTGAAGATGAACTCATATAAACAGACCAGATGACGAAAACACTTCGGCCAATTTTAATTTTTTTACCTTTATTTAACCAGGCAAGTCAGTTAAGAACATATTCTTATTTTCAATGACGGCCTGGGAACAGTGGGTTAACTGCCTGTTCAGGGGCAGAACGACAGATTTGTACCTTGTCGGCTCGGGGGTTTGAACTCGCAACCTTCCGGTTACTAGTCCAACGCTCTAACCACTAGGTTAGTGGTACCACTAGGCTACCACTAGGCTACGCTGACAAGCCTGACACTGTTGTTGGCCCATAACACAAGTCGGCCATTACTGCCACAGTGCATTATACGGATCTCCAACCACTAACACCAACCCAGTCTGGTCCAGTGCTGTTTATGTCTGTGGCTACTGAAAGATAGCCTGGTGAAGCCAAACGGAACGCTGCATTCACCCTTGATCCCAATTGAACGCAGCGTTCGGTCTGGTTTAAGCCCGAGGCTTAACTGTAGGCTAACTGTAAGAGCCCCGTGGGTCTCCCGTGATTTATCCGTATGGCCAGGCCTGGCTAAAAAACACGCATCAGTTGTATGGCGCTTATGAGAGGAAAGGGGTTAATCGAACGGTTAATGAAGCGTTTCGCTAATACATTCTGAAGGGCGTGTCGTCCTGACTCGCCGTTATATCTCTGTGCCATTGTACAGTGGAGAAGGAGAGCACTTAGGCTAGTGACTGAAGTGTTATACCGGCCCTTCATCCACTCGCCACCCCCACCATTCAGTCCACACGGTACCACAGTAGCGTCCTACTCAAGGTCAAGCATAAGCTAAGTGGTCATCTATTTAGGGTTTGGAAAGCATCCTGTTACGATAAGTGATGTTTGTTTGCTCGTGTTCAATTCTTGCATGACCGAGGTCAATGGCTAACCGGGCTATCTGCATTGTGTCCCGCCACCCGCCAACCCCTCTTTTTACGCTACTGCTACTCTCTGTTCATCATATATGCATAGTCACTTGAACCGTATCTACATGTACACACTACCGCAAGCAGCCTGACTAACCGGTGTCTGTATGTAGCCTCGCTACTTTTATAGCCTCGCTACTGCATGAAGCCTGTCTTTAAACTGTTGTTTTATTTCTTTACTTACCTATTGTTCACCTAATACCTATTTCGGCACTATTGGTTTGAGCTTGCAAGTAAGCATTTCACTGTAAGGTCAACTCTACACCAGTTGTATTCGGCGCATGTGACAAATAAACTTTTGATTTGTTTTGATTTGGTCGGCTGTACAAAGAAGGGCTCTGTTCTAACCTCAGGGGTCTTTCCTGGTTAAATAGGTTGAATAAGTAAACGACATTACACAACATTATAATAAAGGGACTTTTTGTTGTGCTGCTTACAGTACTGTAGGTTCATTGAGTGGAGGTATTAGGGCTGTTCTTGTGGAAAAATCAGATCCGGTGAAGAAGAGTGGTCACTGTGGCCTTGTGCAATTACTAATGAACACGGGTGTTTACCCAACCGACCCGATGGCTTCCGCACCATTAATCTCATGAGGCCCGCCATGCTAACTATGGCACCACGTACACACATCACAGCGCTTGAGCCGCTATGTTGTTCTATTTTGAGCAAAATGGGTGGCATCTACAGTTGTGATGCTTTGAGTCTTTAGATGTACTGGGTGAGCGATTTATTTCCTGGGATGCTTTGAATGGAGTTCCTTGGCTTTATTACCAAGGTGAGCTAGTAGGCTAAACAATGTTTTTTGCTCTTTTGTACGTGCTCACCGAAGCATGCAGTTGTTTTGACTGACGCGGTCGCTTTTGACCGTTTGGAGATACATCCTTGTATTGAGATGTGTGGCGAGATAGAGGAGGTGCTGGTCTGGCGCAGTATGCTTCTGGATGTCACAGTAGCTGCATCTGTGCTATTCACCTCCAGCCAAGTACCAGACTGACTCAGTATTGGGTTTGGGTGCTATTAATGAATTATACCATGCTGTATCATTTCAGTATTGATTTGTTTTACAGCATTTATTGCTTTATAACATTGTATATGCTGTAGGTTTTGTGGTCCTGTTTAGCTCATGTGGTAGAGCAAGGTGCTTGTGACACCAGGGTAGTGGGTTCAATTCCTGGGACTATCTACAGTGGGGCAAGAAAGTATTTAGTCAGCCACCAATTGTGCAAGTTCTCCCACTTAAAAAGATGAGAGAGGCCTGTAATTTTCATCATAGGTACACTTCAACTATGACAGACAAAATGAGAAAAAAAAATCCAGAAAGTCACATTGTAGGATTTTTTATGAATTTATTTGCAAATTATGGTGGAAAATAAGTATTTGGTCAATAACAAAAGTTTATCTCAATACTTTGTTATATACCCTTTGTTGGCAAGGACAGAGGTCAAACGTTTTCTGTAAATCTTCACAAGGTTTTCACACTGTTGCTGGTAAATGTATTTTGGCCCATTCCTCTATGCAGATCTCCTCTAGAGCAGTGATGTTTTGGGGCTGTTGCTGGGCAACACGGACTTTCAACTCCCTCCAAAGATTTTCTATGGGGTTGAGATCTGGAGACTGGCTAGGCCACTCCAGGACCTTAAAATGCTTCTTACGAAGCCACTCCTTTGTTGCCCGGACAGTGTGTTTGGGATCATTGTCATGCTGAAAGACCCAGCCACGTTTCATCTTCAATGCCCTTGCTGATGGAAGGAGGTTTTCGCTCAAAATCTCACGATACATGGCCCCATTCATTCTTTCCTTTACACGGATCAGTCGTCATGGTCCCTTTGCAGAAAAACAGCCCCAAAGCATGATGTTTCCACCCCCATGCTTCACAGTAGGTATGGTGTTCTTTGGATGCAACTCAGCATTCTTTGTCCTCCAAACACGACGAGTTGAGTTTTTACCAAAACGTTATATTTTGGTTTCATCTGACCATATGATATTCTCCCAATCTTCTTCTGGATAATCCAAATGCTCTCTAGCAAACTTCAGATGGGCCTGGACATGTACTGGCTTAAGCAGGGGGGCACATCTGGCACTGCAGGATTTGAGTCCCTGGCGGCGTAGTGTGTTACTTATGGTAGGCTTTGTTACTTTGGTCCCAGCTCTCTGCAGGTCATTCACTAGGTCCCCCTGTGTGGTTCTGAGATTTTTGCTCACCGTTCTTGTGATCATTTTGACCCCACGGGGTGAGATCTTGCGTGCAGCCCCAGATCGAGGGAGATTATCAGTGGTCTTGTATGTCTTCTATTTCCTAATAATTGCTGCCACAGTTGATTTCATAAAACCAAGCTGCTTACCTATTGCAGATTCAGTCTTCCCAGCTTGGTGCAGGTCTACAATTTTGTTTCTGGTGTCCTTTGACAGCTCTTTGGTCTTGGCCATAGTGGAGTTTGGAGTGTGACTGTTTGAGGTTGTGAACAAGTGTCTTTTATACTGATAACAAGTTCAAACAGGTGCCATTAATACAGGTAACGAGTGGAGGACAGAGGAGCCTCTTAAAGAAGAAGTTACAGGTCTGTGAGAGCCAGAAATCTTGCTTGTTTGTCGGTGACTAAATACTTATTTTCCACCATAATTTGCAAATAAATTCATTAAAAATCCTACAATGTGATTTTCTGGATTTTTTTTTCTCATTTTGTCTGTCATAGTTGAAGTGTACCTATGGTGAATATTACAGGCCTCTCTCATCTTTTTAAGTGGGAGAACTTGCACAATTGGTGGCTGACTAAATACTTTTTAGCCCCGCTGTATCACGCCAACCCATTCCCCTTGCTTAATGGAACGTGACAGAGGCACATTATCACAGATCCCACTCATCGTGTTGCACGTTCAATAAAATGTTAAATGGCTGTCCCAGTTTGCGGTCGGTGGGGCCATTCCAAAGTGGACGATCACAGCTCAGATGGTTTCCATAGCCTGACTGCTGTCTAGGGAGGTGGTTGAGAGCAGTGTAGCCCGAGCCGGGTATCCTGTGTATGTGTTGGGTAAATAAACGCCCATGTCTACACTATGGCATTCCCACCGCTCGTCTCAACGGACGAACAGCCCAAGGGGGTAGTCTGTTGACAAATAAGTATGAAAGGTGAAAAAAAATGCGATCAACACTTCTGGTTTTAGTATCAAAAGGGTATTTAGACTTTAGCGTCCCTCATTTAGTGTTCAGACATTCAGAAATGTATACAAATGCTTGGCAGTTGTGTTTGTCTGAGCCAATAAGATGTGGTAAATAGTGTTTGAGGCCCTGAAGATTAAGGAAGGGGGGAACATTTATACACACACACACACACACACACACACACACACACACACACACACACACACACACACACACACACACACACACACACACACACACACACACACACACACACACACATTGCATTTTATCCCATGATTATCGCCCCCTGATTAACGAGTGTCCGGGGGGGGGGAACACAGACCTTGACGACGATGGCGGCAGAAACTGGTCACGTAATGCGCTCAGCTAAGTGACGCATGTCATCAACCTCCTCTGTCGTCCCTCCGTCCACACATGTTTTAATAAGCCCTCCCGGATTAATGACATCAATGTCTGATTGCTGGGGGATTATGGTCGCTTTTTACCAAGGAGGAGAGGAGGAGAGCCCCCCCCTAAACTCTCATTCCCCCCCACACCGCCCCTTATCAACCCTGTCTCCCCCTCCCCTTCCTCTCCCAGCAGTACAACCATCCACCACCCGCCTTTCAGTGGAATGCTAGCCTGTTGGTGATGGTTGATGGGGGGATGGTAGTAGTCGTGGTGGTGGTGTTAGTGGAACCAGGTTGTGTGTGTGGGGTATGTTGGCACCCATGTGTTTCCAAACATTGGAATCTGTCACTGACACTACAGGCAGTGGAGTAATCAGTGATTCCTAACGAGTGGAGAAGATCACTCACCACACACACACAAGCATGCACACACACACACACACACACACACACACACACACAAGCATGCACACACACACACACACACACACACACACACACACACACACACACACACACACACACACACACACACACACACACACACACACACACACACACACACACCTGGACAAGGTGTCACACTTTTTAAGACAACGTCCATGTGGTGGATGTCCTAACATGCAGAGCTTCCTGGGGGGTTGTCGGACTCTGTGTGTCCATTTTGGATCCCGTTGTAGACATGGCCGTCGCTCAACGTTGGGGGGCGTGCAGTTTATTGAAGTAAAGTGGGGGCGACTCCTCAATATTTCTTGATTATGTATCCGTTCCTGTTGACTTCTGAGTCCATTTATCTTTTTTATCCAAACAGGACAATGGGACTAAGTTGGTGACCACCTGCTCTAGGAATCAAATTAGACCCTCACCACATATTCAGATTGTGTGTGTGTGTGTGTGTGTGTGTGTGTGTGTGTGTGTGTGTGTAAGACACATCTGCAACTTATGATAAATGCAATACGCATGACACTTCGGTCATATTCAACATAATAAGCCATCGTGAATCTTCCCTCCTATTATGATGAGTAGGTTTCTCACTGTCAATTTTATGGGACACAACGATCCAGTAATGAAAGTATGTAGTCTTGACACGCCAAGATTGTTACGATCACGGCACAAACTTTCCAGCTGATTTTGCACCCTCTAACCAGTTCGAATGTTGGCTTTCAGATCCTGCGTGTTCTCACTGGAATGTGCGCGTTTCTAGTTTTACCACCATCTGATTAACTTCTAACTTTCTCTGACCCAAAATGCGGTGATATGTGCGTGTTTCTTTTTCGCCCAGCTACAACTAGGAGGCATCCGCTTCTGTCCCCTTTGGTTGTGGTGCTACTAATTACTCATGTGTTTAGCGTAATTGTTCATTTAGCGACATTAGCGACGAGTGAATGTTGGGCAGAGGGACTGTGATTGGCTAGGCTGGGAGTAGCTCGTCCTTTCTCTTCCTCTTTATTTGAACAAGGACTGCTTTGGCCAGCCAGGACCCTTTCAATTTCCCTTTCACCCCTCCAGTGCCTGCCCCCTTTTCACAGTGGAGGGGGGAGACAATGGAGAGGGGTCCCCTCCCCCTTCCTCTACACTTCTCCCCCATTTCTCCCCCCTCTGCCCTCGTAGGCGTCCTGATCGAGAGGCTCTGGGCTTTGGTTTGTCACAGCCATTCAGCTGAGACTGATTGTGATTGCGGCAGATGGGCTGGAGTTTGTCCCAGGCAGGCCTCTCTCTCTCTCTCTCTCTCTCTCTCTCTCTCTCTCTCTCTCTCTCTCTCTCTCTCTCTCTCTCTCTCTCTCTCTCTCTCTCTCTGTCAGAAACATCTCAAGCCGAGCTCCACTCATGTCCCTGAACCCCCACTCACGCCCCCCCACCCCCCACACTGCTGTCACCCCCCCCCCCCATCTCTCCTACCCCCCCCATCATCACCCACCCCCTTCATCTCCCCAGAGGAAAGTGCCACCTTCAGAGCCAGCAGCCATCTCACCCGTCCCTACACCCCCCAACACATGTTAAACGTCATGTAGCTTGAGCAGGAGAAAAGCGCTGAGGCACAGAAAGAGGAGGGACCTCGAGAGTGAGACGGAGAGAGACAGGGAGAGAGGCGGTGTGAGAGCGGCAGAGTATGTAACGCGAGTGTGAGCGAGAGAGGGGCAGAGAGGGAGAGAGACAGAGGCGGAAGAGTGATAAACGGCGTTGAGAGGCAGCAGTGTGCATGTTGTCAGAGGGAGAGAGAACGAGAGAGGCAGCGTGATAGAAACACACACAGTGTGTGAGAGTGAGGACAGGCAGAGGTTGTGTGTAGAGCAAGTCAGAGAGAGAGGAAGAGGGAGTGCAATAGAAAGAGAGAGGCTCAGAGAGAGACAGAGAGGGCGATCGCTGTTCTGCGCAGTTGTCACACCGAGCAGAGGGCTGCATTGGGGATGTAAACTTTATCGTGGGTGGGATCAGTGGCTTGCAGCAGCTGCTGTGCGGTGCAGCGTGCAGCAGAATTACCATGTGTGTCAACTGAAGACAGAACACCAGGATGCAGCACCTCAGGCATGGTAAGGAGAACAGCTAGATGCTCATAACACCACCACTCTTTCCCCTTTAAGACAGGAGATGTCCCTTTAAGGGTGGAGATGTCCCTTTAAGGGTGGAGATGTCCCTTTAAGGGTGAAGATGTCCCTTTAAGGGTGGAGATGTCCCTTTAAGGGTGGAGATGTCCCTTTAAGAGTGGAGATGTCCCTTAAAGGGTGGAGATGTCCCTTTAAGAGTGGAGATGTCCCTTTAACAGTGGAGATGTCCCTTTAAGACAGGAGATGTCCCTTTAAGACAGGAGATGTCCCTTTAAGACAGGAGATGTCCCTTTAAGACAGGAGATGTCCCTTTAAGAGTGGAGATGTCCCTTAAAGGGTGGAGATGTCCCTTAAAGGGTGGAGATGTCCCTTTAACAGTGGAGATGTCCCTTTAAGACAGGAGATGTCCCTTTAAGACAGGAGATGTCCCTTTAAGACATGGGAATTCAGCAGTATTTTTTTCTCAGATTTTGTGGACTGGGGGCATCAAGCTTCTGCATCTGGTGCATAGGCTTCTACGCGACCCAATAATAGTAAGCCATTGTGTTGGGCTTAAAGGTGTTTTCTTCCTGTTGTCATTTCATGTGAATTTCAGCCAGGTGTGTCCTTAAAGTTGCAAGGAGCCGCAAAGTTAAATGCAGTGTACATGCTTCCTTTACGCTTGTACGCGTCGTTGACTGTAGCGTTCTGACCGGTTGTGCCTCTTTAAATCGGGGTCCGCTTGCTGTGAGCTGTGTTTGTCCAACTGGTTCCGATGAGCGTGTAACCCAGCGTTAGCTACATTTCTTATTTCGGGAATGAGGCTACTTGCAGGAGATGATCCTGATTTACACGGTCCCTTCACTAGCCAGTGCAGGGAAAAGGAAAGCAATTGTGTGCCCTGTTGCTTGGGGCAACGGCACGGGGCTAGGCCCTGTAAAGAGGCTTTATTTCTGATTGATAACAGAGGGAATATGTGCCCAATCGTTCAAGGAGAGGTACAACAAGCTAGTCTGGGAGGTGTGTGTTGGAATGTATTTCGTCCCCTCTAAGCCATATTAAAGATTAGTCTGTTTCCCCCAGCAGTGAGTCTAATCCTGCCATAGAAACAGCAATGGTGGGGTATGGATTGTGATCCCTTTCTGGGATTGTGTGTGTGTGTGTTCACATCATTACTGCATTGTCCCTGGCCCTACCCCAGTGTGTGTGTGTGCGTGTGTGTTGTGGATGGATGGATGTATGGATGGCTGGATGTGGACAGCTCCATTGTACAGCTGTGGGGCTCCCGTGGACCCCTACACCTATTTCTCTAGGACTGGTGTGGGGAGAGCTAGCCACATGTGCCAGCCCCACAGCATTCACCGTATGAGGGGGTGACAGTACTGCATACACACCCTTATCAACAGAACCCTTAGCTGTCACTCAAACACCACTGACTTGAGTGACGGCTCCTATTTCTGTCTATTATCGGAGTAAACAAAGAGGAGACAGAAACACAGAAACAGGACTATAGGACATGACATGTTTGTTGGTTTCTTTTCTCCCGTCAAACTGCGTTGTTCTGTCTCAAACAAACACAATTGCATTGCAGTTTTACTCTGGTATTCTTTAACAACATATATTTTTTTATCACCAGGGAGTCTATGATTGGCCGTAATGATTCACTATATAATGCTACAAGGCGGTGCTACTTTACAGGCAGCCTGGGGCAGCTTCTGGCCAAGTGAAAGTGTTCACACTGGGCAGATGTGTTGCTGGTGCTGTCCAGTTTGAGGCCAGCGGCCTCTGAAACATACCTGGGGATTAGTTTAAGAGGATTGCGAAGTGGAGAGATTTGATTTGATGGATTTAAAAGCGTCGTGCTTCATGTGTCCCCGCGATGGATGAATGAAAACATTTTCTGAGTGACATGATCCCCCCCACCCATTCTATTCCTGTACAGCGTTTGATATTAATGTATGTCATTAACTGCACTATGTAATCTACAGTATATGGAGCCAGTTGAAAGTGTGTTTTTGTGTGGCAAATGTATTGTGGAGTCACTGGATTGGTTGTGTAAATGTCCTATTTGTTATAATCCCACTAAGAGTATACTTTCAGATGAGACAATATGTTGAAAGTTGATATTTCAGTGGAAGTGCTGTAAATGTTGTCATGCCCATGCCAGTCCAACCAGTGATACATATTATCCTCTCACAATGTCCTGCCAACCACTTTGCATGTAATCCAAATGTCTACATGGACAGCCAGTTTGTTGACAGACAAGCCGCTGGCAGTAAGCATACAGGGATCACAACCGGTTACTGCCATCCCCTCATCAAATATGATGCTTTTAGTCCTCTCTCTCTCGCTCTCTCTCTCTCCTCCCCTTCTCTCCCCTCCTTTCCCTCTTCCATTCATCGACCCAGCTAGCATACTGGGTTCAGGTCAAAATGAATTGCTGAGGAATGTCCTCCTGTTCTATGGCCAGCCCCAGTGTGTCCCAGCATGGGAGCATTTCCACCTCATTTGCAGCCAGACTCGTTTCATTTGGGAAGAGGACCCAATTCCCCAGAGGCCAGTCTATCTCCCGCTCTGTGCTGTTCAGCACTGGGGTTGGACACACTCGCACACATGCAAACACACATTTAAATGAGCAACAACACCGCACATGCGCACGCGCGCTCACACACACACACCAACACACACCAACACACACACACACACACACACACACACACACACACACACACACACACACACACACACACACACACACACACACACACACACACACACACACACACACACACACACACACACACACACACACACACACACACACACACACACACACACACACACACACACACACACACACACACACACAGTGGGGAGACCCAGAGGCGCCCATAAAGCAGTAATGATGTGTGAGGCCTGAGTGTGAGGCCTGAGTGTGAGGCCTGAGTGTGAGGTCTGAGTGTGAGGCTTGAGTTCCTCTCCCCTCTCTAACCTCTGGCTCTGTTTAGACAGTCTGTACTGCTGCTGACGACCACTCACATCAATTAGGAGCAGCAGTGAATGCATTCCTCCCATCGTCCCGCTACACATTTATCTTGCTAAGAACAGCACGTGGGAAACTCTAAAAAGACAGCAGAGGTCTTTGGAGGGCTCTCCGACATGGGACAAGCCAGTATGAGCCTGTTTCGGTCTGAGTCTGTCTAAGTTGCCCTGTTGAAAATGGGGCAAGGCAAATGCCTTGTCTCTGATGGATAGCTCAGTCATTTTGAGATTAGCAAGATTTCAGTTTGACAGCTGTGTAGGCTATGTGAATGCATTTGTTCTATAGTTGCAACGATTTTGCCAACATAGTTTCAAATGTGAACGACTGTTAAATCCTTGTCATGTTGTGGCTGACGGCCTTCTGAATCGAGTGTCCCACTCAAAAGCAACATTAAAAGTTAATACCCCAACACCATTTATAGGCAATAAAAGGGTTTTATGTGGTAACTGTCAATGGATGGTGTTGGTGGAATCTGATTACTCCTTTGCCTTTAGAGACAAAGTACAGTATTACCCTGTTAAATTATGCCATTAAAACGCCACATTCTTGTGGTTTAAAACGGCTGGGTTCGCTCTACGGGAGTTCTCCAAGGTGAATATTTTAGCAGGACATTATTCCAGTCACTAACTGCTAAATTCCAAGGTTTGCCAATCAGGTTTGGCCCACAAAATAAAGCCATGGATTATATTTCTCAACAGAGTCTGTATGCAATGACAGATTCTTGGAACACAGGCTTGTAGAACTCTGGTTGTTGTAACTCTTTTAAATATAACCTTAATCTTTGATTTCGTTGGCATCTATCCCTTTGATACATGTGTCCACTAAGGATTAAGTTAAAGAGACAAAACAGGTGGACATAAAAGTTAGTTGGAAACACCCCACATTGGATTTAGTTTGAAGACTTTAAGACTAGTGTGTTTTCAGCAGTAACTGGGTCATACGTAACACATGCAAACTCTTTATGAGAAGATTGATGTGTCTGCCGTCATTTGAGAGTTTTTTTTTTTTGGCATCGAAGCTTCATACTTTATCCCACAAAATTGTGATGAGAAAAGCTACAATGTGAACAGTATGCTGTTGCAGCCTCACAGTCCAACCAATGACAGGATATGTGACAACCGTTCATCGACTTTTGAAGAAAATGCTTTCTTTATCGCTAAAAACCTGGAAACATAAGCTTCCATCATGATTCTTAACCAAGGACAGGTGTCAAACCATTCTAGTAACATCTCTTGATTGATCTTTTCACACGATTTAAAGATGCCCTTTTTTTTACAAACAAAACCATTTATGTTGGGAATGAACTGGAGCGTATGTGTCAAGCCTCTCAGTTGGAGTGCTGATGTAGGATCCGGTTCCCCCTGTCGACGTAATCTTATTCATTGTGATATAAAAGGCGAAACTGATCCTAAATCAGCACTTTGAGTTACATGCGGCCCATGGCTTCAGATTGAGGCTAACCGAGCCTCGGGAATGTCAACAAACTTCAGCTCCCATCTATCCCAATCGTAAATCACAGGAGAATTGTGTGAGAAACAAGCAGACCTCATCCACTTGCCGTTTCTTTACTTTTTATTTGGCTCAGTGGGGTCAGAACTGTATTGGCTGCTGGTACCCGGCACTCTCTTACATAGAGGTGTGTGTGTGTGTGTGCGTGTGTGTGTGTGTGTGTGTGTGTGTGTGTGTCAGTGTGTGACATAGCTAACACGTTGTAATGGCCTCTCCGGGGAGACCAGGGACCCTTGAGAGAACGAGAGCCCGTGTTGACCCCGTACCTTTGTGTCTATTCTAGAGGACTGACTTGTCTGTCTGCTGCTGTAAAAGGGGACAGTGTTTGCGCTGCATCTGAAACGATGGTCGATGGCTTCCCATTCACAAATGAGTAAAAAGGGACCAGGGGTGGCCTTTAAAACTAGCCTGGATGAGTCAGCAGTAAACAGCCATAATGGGGTATGGAGTGAGTGTGTGTGTGTGAGGCTTAAGAGTGTGCATTTTGAAGGGCCTACTGCAGAGCGAATGAAAAGCTTGTGATGGTTGTTGTCACGTGTTGGTCAGTGTGACATCAACACTGGCTCCATGGGGAAAGGAATGGACAGATAAACACAATTATAGGAGTGATACACACATGATTACACATCGGAACATGAGCGTATACCTGAATGACTGGGGTTTGACATAGATGGTGAAAATACCCTACAGTGTGTGGTGTGCGTGTATGTTTGTGTGCATGCATGCATACGTGTGTGTGTGTATCTGTGCACTTTGGTCTGGTTCCAGCACTGAACACCTGCAGTGATTTGAGTCTGATGATTCAGAATCTCCATTCATCGTGCCTGAGCCGACTGTCTGTATTCTGTCTGTGAACTGGCTTGTGATGTCGGGGCATCGGATGCCATTTCAGAGTACATCTGTTCCGTCGGAGTGTTTCGTTCCATCTGAGGTGGAATGCGTCTGACTGTGGCTGATGTGGTTGAGAAGCAATCGAGGTCAGCCGTGACATGCCCAATGAGAAAATGTTTAGAGGGACTGGGGGAGGTGTGTGTGTTTGTGTGTGTGTGTGGGGGGGGGGATCCTTGCTCGCTAGGAACATTCTAAACCCTGTCAGACCCAAGGCTTCAGAGCTAAATTTGCCATAGTTGTCATTGGACAGAGGATTAGTGTTTTGTGTGACTGTTACTGATCGTTGATGGGTAGTATGAGCTAAAGGTCCTTGGGTTTTCTTATTGTGTGGAAATGAATGTGTGAACATATGTGTTGTAATTTCAGAAGAACATCATCCCATTTGAACCTTTCCTACTGTATTTTGTAAAATACGTCTCTGCCCCTGAAAAGGTTCATGGTTCGTTCACGGGCTATTCTCTATTAAGGCTTTCCATAATTTATAAAGTGATAAAATGTCTTTAAAGATGGAGCCATTCTTATCCAAAACAAAGCTTTTGTGTCCAGCCCCGTATAGCTTCCCAATGATAGATATAGAGGTGTTCTTTGTGTGTTTCCAAAGAAACCTCATCATGTTTCATGTCCTCCATTATTGATGCATGTGGTGTGGTAACAGTCATTGGCCATCTGATCTCCTCCTTTCATGGGTGTGTGTGAGGTGATAACATATGGCTCCAACCTCCCGCTGTTCTCCCGTGTAGCCCAGGTCTGGACAGGGTACCAGAGGTCAGACACCCAGATGTGGGTGGTAGATGTAGCAGCCTCTCCCTGCCTCTCAGTGCTCAGGGGGAACGTTTTCTAGTGACATGGCTGTAACTGCATAACATTCATGTGCGTAGATGCACGTGCATACACACACACACACACACGGGGGCATTAGCCATGATTGCTTTCTAATGGATGCTATAACTTAATAAGCGCCAGAACAAACTCATTGGCCTGACGCTCCATGGAAGGAAATGACCCTGGCCAAAAAGAGAGGCAACCGGCAAGGTCTCTCCAAACACACACACACACTTTTAGTCACATGCACACACACACACACACACACACACACACACACACACACACACACACACACACACACACACACACACACACACACACACACACACACACACACACACACACACACACACACACACACACACACACACACACACCAGATTTGTTCACCTGCAGAGTTAAAACTCAGCTAATACATAAATGCATGGGGACTCATCATCATCCAAACATTTATGCTTCCCATCCACTTCACTCTGTGTACATTTGTGGTTTACTCAGATCGAGATAATGTCCTGGTGTAGATGTTCCGTTTGCTTATGTAAGCCTAGTATTAACTCTAACGGAGGGCTATTTTATTCAGGCATCCTTTTCCCAGAGTGGTGTGTTTAGAGTATAGACTGTGAGAGCTGGCATGGCAGGAGATGAGTTTTCATTATTATGTAGTGGATGGTGAGGTCGATTTCCTGTTTTAGCCAAATTCTTCCCCGGCATGACTATTTGTAGCGTACAACCATGGACGGTGTTCTATTGTCACATACACCAGATAGCTGCAGTGAAATATTTTGTTTTACAGGGTCTGCCGTAGTAGTACTTCACCCCTGGAGCAAATTAAGGTTAAGTGCCTTGCTCAAGGGCACATCGACAGATTTTTCACCTTGTCTGCTCGTGTGTTTGAACCAGCGACCTTTCGGTTACTGGCCCAGTGCTCTAAACGCTAGGCTACCTGAAGGCAGTATGTCATTTTCTCATTGTTACGTACGCAGTAGCGTTGCGGCAATGGTTTTGATAGGACAGAGAGGTAGGGTTGGCTTGCCAGTGTATGAATGTGTAGTTTGGACTACAGAGTAACCCTAAGTATCATGAACAAGGATAACTATTTTCTTTGTAAATTCCTGTCTTTCCTCATCAGGCAAACTTAGACTTGACAAAATAGACTTAAACCACACAACCTCACACAAGGGACAATGGTTGACAATGGAACAATGAGGATAAAAGAAAAAAACGCAACACAACGAGCTGCCTCCCACAATGCATTTCAAAGCTTGTCTTGGGGCGAACGTGTCAGCTCAGGTTGGCAAATAACATCTCCCGGAGAATGATTGATCCTCCCGCCCCTCGCCAGATCATGTCTTTGCACGCTGGGATGCTCCGACGCCAAAGCAGCCGCGCTCGTTGTCTCTCACGTGACGACGAAAACAATCTAGAGATGGTGAAGATTGGTTAGCCTGGAGAATGTGGGAGAATGTCTGGGGAAACAGGGCTGATTTGATCTGTATTCACACACACACCTTCACTCGCCTCGCCTCGGCTCCTTCTAGGCTGTCATATGAAATCTAAAGTAAGGTGATGTTGCTGTGATTGTGCCTGAATAACAACATCCCAATGAGGAAAAGACCAATTAAGTATCATGTGGGTGGGTGGACAACTGACAGCTGATCCCGATAGCTGATCCTGGATCAGAACTAGATGTGACAGCTCTAGTTCAGAAACATATGGAGCCTGATAAATAAGGTTTCAGTATAGTTCTGGTCCAATACTCTCCAGTAACCAACCAAATGGAGTTTTTTGGCTTAACGTTCGTACTGTTAGTACATATTGCCAAAAGTACCCGTAGCCCTATAGGGCGAGCGATGAGATGGCATGTGGGATATGGGATGGTTGGGGCTTGCCCTCCCTTGCCCCTGCCCTGCCCGTGGTGTCAGCCTGGGGGCAGAGCTTGGCCCTCCCTGGTCCTTGGCCCGTTGCCCTTCGCTGCAGCAGCTTGTGCGAGGCGTGGGAAGCGGTGTGGCGTCCGCGGGGGGGTGGGGGGTGTTAGGTGGTTGGGCCTGCTTCACTGAAGCGTGGAGCTAGTCAAGCTGCGTTCCTGCTCTCCACTGGCCCAACTGCTCGTGGTGGATATATTGTGGGCAGACTGTGGGCACGGACTGAGCACTGGTGCGGGCAGTGCCAGGTGATTCCAGGTCACTGGGAACCGCTGGAGGCCAGCGAGGTGCCAACCCCGATCTGTCTGCCCGTCGCTGCCGTTGGAATACACTCGCTCCCGAAGCCCCCTAACCGTGTTCAAAGAGCAGGGGGAAATAGGGATGAAGGGAGGAAGGTTTGGATGCAGCTGGGGTTTCAATTAGGTATTGAGATGAAAAACATTCACAAAGACATGGTCAACTGTGGACAGCTAGCTGTGTGAGCATGCAGCATGCTTCCCTTCCGCCTGTGTTCGATCAAACATGGGATCAGAGCATCGGAACACATCTTGGCCATGTTCCAATTCCATACTACTATACCATTTAATTAGAACACATGCCCCATACATTCTAGTAAGTGGTACTGTATGCCAGTGTGACATATGGGAACAGAGATTTATATATATTTATAACCCCCTATCACAACTCAAGGAGGATGACTTCTGATATCTGGAATGTTTGTCATTATAGCTTTTAGGACTGACTCTCGTTCTGTTTCTCTTTTGAGAGGTAGGTTTACACAGCTGGTCATGGACAGACTATCCCAGCCGTTCCCAGATAAACAGATCAGCAGAATTGGGCTAACTTGGATGTAGTTGAAATGCAGATGCCACATGATGTCAGGATCAAATATGCAAAATGGATCGTCCATTACCCAGGCCGTTTTTTTCCCCTCCAACCCTTACTTACATGATCCTATTCAAATACCACCCGTCCACATTCTCAGGGCTGAAATTGGAGTCAAATGTTGCCATGTTGAAATATTGTTTTGACTGCCTGTTAAAAATGTACCAATTACTGTAATTATGTTTAACACAGAATGTCAAATGGCTCTATTTTTGGCAGTGGTTTTCTCAACGGGCGCAGTTAGCTCAAGTTTCCTGCCCCCTGTAACATGTCTGTGAATAAGTGGCCTGAAACTTAACCCCTTACATCTCTAGCTCGCAGACATAACAAAGACTTGCTTAATAAACAACAGGTGTAGATTACCCGGGAAATGCTTACTTCCCTACAATGCAGAGAGAGAAAAATTATAATAATAAAAAGATAACACAAGGAATAAATACACAATGAGTGACGATAACTTGGCTATATACACGTGGTACCAGTACCGAGTCGATATGCTGGGCTATGAGGTAATAGAGGTAGATATGTATATGGGTAGGGGTAAGGTTACTAGGCAACAGGAGAGATAATGAACAGTAGCAGCAGGGTATGTGATGAGCTGCCAGTTAGGAAAACAGTGTAGACGTGGTGACGAGTTACAGAAGTTCAGGTGTTTCTCACAAGGTGACACAGCGCACACACACACACACACACACACACACACACACACACACACACACACACACACACACACACACACACACACACACACACACACACACACACACAGACACACAGACAGACAGACAGACAGACAGACAGACACAGACAGACAGACAGACAGACAGACAGACAGACAGACAGACACAGACAGACACACACACACACACACACACACACACACACACACACACACACGTCCCCATGTGATCCTACACGCTACACCTGAAACACACGGCAACACACTCCTACTCCAGTTGCACACTCCTGTTAGTAACCATTCCAGTTACTGTGTGTGTGCGTGCGCACGTGCGTGTGCGTGCGTGCGTATGTGTGTGTGTGTTTGTGTTTGCGTGTCTTAATAGGGCATGTCAACTTAAGCTCAGATTCATAGCATCAACTTCCGGTCGGATTCACAGCGTCACTGTTTCTTAATCAGTCAGCGTGCCAAGGCTTTGCGTAATTGAATTTGTCTCTCTTTCCCTTTCCTCACACACAGCAGTTGGATGACACACAAACCAGAACTTTCTTAGCTGGCGTCAGCGAGTAGTGTCTTACAAACTGCTAATTCAGTGGGGACTTCATCATCCATATTCTACTATATCTGTATTCATCTACTATATAGCTTCTACCTTAGTAGTCTTTTTTACACAGGACTTTCCCCAGGTAAGTCACAGAAGAAACTCTTTGTTGGTGTCTCAGCGCAATTCCGATGCTGTGAAATTGCCCTATTACTAATGCTAAGAGTTATTTTGTGGGCTAACAATGGTGGCTTGTGGGCAATGAAACCACAGCATTACAGTACCTCTTCTTGTTTCTTGCTTTCAGATATGTTGCTAATACGGAAGGTATGCCTGGCCTAGAGGAGTTGTCTTGTCTGTTGGTTCCAGACAGGTAGCTACCAGTAATATGGAATACTAAGCGTTGTTTTGTGGGCTAACAAAGTGATGGCTGGCTGGCTGGCATTGAAACCACAGCAGTGCAATTCCTCATGTCTGTAGCTTTCAAACATGTTATGGTATGTTGTTAATATGGAAGGCATGCCTGGCCGAGAGAGCTGTTAGTCAGTCAGGCCGAGAGAGCTGTTAGTCAGTCAGGCCGTGATACCTTGGGAAAAGCTCTAAAGAGGCCATCATTATCAGTGCCAGTACATGAACGCACCGCTTTCTCTCATTAGCAAAATGATTGAGCTCATGTGAGAGTGGGGGGTTTGTCTGTTCTACGGTTTTCATAGAAATAGAACGCTAGACTCTGTATCTCTATGACTGAGTGGATGTTTATGGTTGTCAATGTGGAATTCTTTTCGTGCTTTTTGTGTGCTTTTTGTGTTTTTATCAAGGCGCAGGCTAGTGTGTCTCTGTTTAGTGTGTAGTGTCTAGTTGCTGCCCCCTATACCCTTTCTGTTTCATGTTTGTTGACGTGTTGGTAAACCACAGTGCTGTTAGCTAGTTGTTTGGCAGAGCACAGTGCATGGGGCACTGACAGAGAGAGGTGGCAGACCTGCCTGACTGTGTCCCAATGAAATCAGCTATTCACTCGTCTCTTGTTCTCTCTCTCTCTCTCTCTCTCTCTCTCTCTCTCTCTCTCTCTCTCTCTCTCTCTCTTTCACTCCTCTCGTTCTCTTTCTTTCCGTCTTTCTCTCTCTCTCTGTCTCTCTCTCTTTCTTTTGTTCAGGGAGAAGCTGGCCGTGGCTCGCCTGCAGAGGGATGTCGCACGAAGCAAAAGCGAAGGAACAATGGTACTGTTGATGCTGTCTTACACACACACACACACACACACACACACACACACACACACACACACACACACACACACACACACACACACACACACACACACACACACACACACACACACACACACACACACACACACACACACACACACACACACACACACACACACAGTGGTTATGTAACAAGGGGAAAGTAGACCAGGGCGCCAGACATGCGGACGCGGAGGGCGTGAGGTAGGGCTCGGAGAGAGGGGACCGACAGTGTGACAGAGCAGATACCAGCTGACCACGGCCTTGGACTTTGTTTACAACTTTAGAACTCCGGTAAATTCATTACAGCCCCAAATAGATTCATAAAAGGGCACTACGGCAGCAACCCTAAAGCAGACTTCAGATTTACATACTCTAGGATATCCATATCTACAATGCTTTCTCGTAGTGGTCTCGAGCGTTCTAGAAGTCCTCCTGAGAATACCGAGCTAACAGCCTGGGCTCGTAACAACACACTACATACTGAATAGAGTGGCTAGCATACGCATCATGACAATGATTGCATACTGTACATAGCCTTCTTTGTATAGATGGTCCTGTATGGCTCAGTTGGTAGAGCATGGTGCTTGCAATGCCAGGGTTGTAGATTCGGACCAGTATGAAAATGTATGCACTTACTAAGTTAGTAACTAAGTAAGTTGCTCTGGATGAAAGTATCTGCTAAATGACGTATAGATATATATTGATATAGATGGTAACAGGATTGTTTCCTGGAAGCAACCCACTGAGGCATTGACGTTTTACCATGGAGTCTTTGGAAAACACTTGGATGTTAGTTTGTGCCTGTGGAGAACGACCTACCCAGTGTATTTACTTGCGCATTGCGGTTCCTGAGGTGTGCGCTGTATGCGTCGACAAGGTCATGCGTGACCACGCAATCAGAGTCACGTTGAGGCTCACTCTCGCCAATTCCATACAGTCGCAGCACAAGAGAAGAACGTTTCACACGTAGCTCTTATCTCATTGGGGGAAACTCTGTGTGTCAGCACCTCGTACTGTAGTCAGTCAGACTAAGAGACTGATCAGCCTCTGACCTTAGTGAAGAGCTCGAAGGGAAATATCTACTGCCTGGCTGTGTGTGGCTTCCTCTGAGTACTGCTTCTTCGAGTCATGAGAGTGGATGCCATGCTAATTACAACTCCGGGTGTGTGTGTGTGAGGAAAGGGGGGCGAAGGAGGGATGAGTTATCTGTGCCAGACAGGAGGAGGGGAAGGGAGTGGTAAAAGAAGAATGTGGGGTGTTTGTGTGTGTCTCTGAGCTCCATTTGAAATTGGGATTATCCCTCCTGGAGTAGCCCATCTCACACACATGCCTGGGAGACGCTCCTCTCCTCTGGGAGCTCAGGCATCTCTTTAGGGTCTTTAATAGAAATCAAAAGAGAGGGCTGCATCAGGGAGATAATTGTTAATGTGATGGCAGGGTGAACGAGAGGCACTCTGCCCCTAAGAGTAACCTCCTCACACACACAGACACGTAATAATATACAGATACCGACAGACACACGCACACACACACCGCCTCCAGAGGACGACAGATTAAATGCTGTAGACTTTGAAGTGTGCATCTCTGAGCCTCCAGTGTCTGATGCCTCCTCTTTAACTAGTTATGCTCTCTTCTCCGCCTTCAGCGTGCGAGAGAGAGAGAGACAGAGAGAGAGAGAGAGACAGAGAGAGAGACAGAGAGAGAGAGAGAGAGAGAGAGAGAGAGAGAGAGAGAGAGAGAGAGAGAGACAGCAGAGAGAGAGAGAGAGAGAGAGAGAGAGAGAGACAGAGAGAGAGAGAGACAGAGAGAGAGAGAGACAGAGAGAGAGAGAGAGAGACAGAGAGACAGAGAGACAGAGAGACAGAGAGAGAGAGAGAGAGAGAGAGAGACAGAGAGAGAGAGAGAGAGACAGAGAGAGAGAGACAGAGAGACAGAGAGAGAGAGAGAGAGAGACAGACAGAGAGAGAGACAGAGAGAGAGAGAGACAGAGAGAGAGAGAGACAGAGAGAGAGAGAGAGACAGAGAGAGAGAGAGAGAGAGAGAGAGACAGAGAGAGAGAGAGAGAGAGAGAGAGAGAGAGAGAGAGAGAGAGAGACTACCTCCTCTGGGACACGTTAGGTTACAGTGTTATGATTGTATTGTGTAGGGAAAGAATGCATTATGAAGTCGTCTTTATGATGCAAGCCTTAACTTTAGCTAGTGTTTTAAATGGCGGGGGGGTACAGTTACACAATACCATGGAAACTGCCAACTACATGGGCCTTAGTCTAAGAGTCTATCTTTATTGTCGGAACTTAAACTACAGCAGTTTGTAAAAAGCAATAAGTGTGTATCAAGCGTCTCAGAATGTTTTTTCTTCTGCTCTACTTGCACACCAGTATTTCTACTTGCACATCCTCATCTGCACATCTGTCACTCCAGTGTAAATTGTTATTGACTGTACGTTTGTTTATGTAACTCTGTGTTGTTGTTTTTGTCGCACTGCTTAGCTTTATCTTGGCCAGGTCGCAGTTGTAAATGACAACTTGTTCTCAACTGGCCTACCTGGTAAAATAAAGGTGAAATAAAATAAAAAAATGTTGAGGTTAAGATACTGAAGAGCAATGACAACTTTGTCAGAGTCCCTATATGATAGACATGACCTATATTCATTGGTTTATTGGTTATAAGGAGATGTTGGTATAGCCATACCTGCCAGGCCTTGAACGTGCTGTGTACTGCTTAAACATTATCTTAAGCCCTGCAGGGTGTTTAATCAGCCAGCCCCACCCAGCCACCTTCCGTTCAAACTCAGTCAGGAAGAAAAACACTGGATCCCCCACAAGGTATTTGATGATGAGCTCTGGTAACTGGTCATGTTTAGGCTCAGAGAAGGCAGAACACAGGCCCAGTCACTCCAACAAGCGTGGCCTGTCTTTCTCCAGTCAAACCCTCTCATTCAGTACCAGTCGCTGCTGTGGGTTTCCCCTGGAATTCAGAATCTTATTGGAAAAACTATGCACTCTCCAACCCAAAAAGGCATCATTTCCTTGACAAACACAACGTCCTGAGCAGAAGCCAGATTGGATTTCAAAAAAATTATCGTACAACAGACCACATTTACACCCTCAACACTCTAATTGATAAACAAATAAACCAAAACAAATGCAAAATCTACTCGTGTTCTGTAGATTTCAAGAAAGCATTTGATTCAATTTGGCACAAAGGTCTTTTTTATAAACTAATAGAAAGTGGTATTGGAGGGAAAACATATGATTTTATTAAATCAATGTACAGTCAAATGTGCAGTTAAAATTGGCAACAAGCAAACAGACTTCTTCCCTCAGGGACGGGGAGTGAAACAGGGCTGCCCAATAAGTCCAACACTATTTAACATCTACATTAATGAATTGGCAAAAACATTAGAAGAATCGGCAGCACCTGGTATCACCCTACACAACACTGAAATCAAGTGTCTGCTGTACGCAGATGACCTGGTGCTGCTGTCTCCCACTAAAGAGGGGTTACAGGGGCTACAGCAGCACCTAGATCACATATGTCAGAGTCAAGGCCCGCGGGCCACATCCGGCCCGCGAGAAGGTTTTTACGGCCCCTGGGATGATCTTGATTTATTATTAGAACCGGCCCGCAGACCGCAGCAAGCCGGCAGCCCGCAGATCTTTTACACGCACCAATACTACATTTCCCACAATGCAACGGTGACGCACCGAGCAGTAGGCTGCTTCATTTCAATATTTATTGGCACAGCAGTTGTCAGCATCACAGTAAAATTAACTTTCAGATACCCATCAAAAATGGCAAAACGGAAGGTGGACACTGAGAACCGGGGTTTCAAACAAGGTGGGAGTCGGAGTATTTGTTCACGGAGGTAGCTGGAAAACCTGTGTGTCTTCTGTGTGGAGAAAGTGTGGCGGTACTGAAAGAGTATAATCTGAGACGACATTATGAAACGAAACACGCGGACAAAAACAAGAATATGGACATGGAACAAAGGCTACAAAAGGCAGAGGAATTAAAACGAGGCCTCAAATCTCGACAGGCTCTGTTCAAAAAAGCCAAATCACAAGGCCAGGCTGCTGTCAAGGCCAGTTTTATTTTGGCAGAAGAGATCGCTAAATCAGCCCGGCCATTTACGGAGGGGATTTCATCAAAAACTGCATGATTAAAGTTTGTGACGTTTGCCCAGAAAAAAGGCAACTCTTTTTAAATGTGAGTCTGAGCAGAAACACCATTGCCGAGAGAGTAGACCAGTTGTCCATCAATCTAAAAGAGCAGCTTGTGAAAAAGGGAAAAGATTTCATTGCATATTCCTTGGCTGTGGATGAGAGCACCGACATTTCTGACATTGCCCAGTTGTCAGTTTTCATCCGCGGAGTGGACTCCAGCCTAAGCGTGACAGAGGAGTTTTTGGCTTTACGTCCTATGCATGGCACAACTACGGGGCATGATTTGTATGAAGAGGTGTCAAGATGTGTAAATGAGATGGAGCTGCCTTGGGAAAAACTCGTGGGTTTGACAACCGACGGAGCACCTGCGATGTGTGGACACAGGAGCGGACTGGTGGCGAAGATACGGGAAAAGATGCAAGAGGAAAACGCGACAGGTGAGCTGACAGCTTATCATTGTATCATACACCAGGAAGCGTTGTGCGGTAAAGCCTTGAAAATGGAGCATGTAATGAGCATCATCACGCGCACAGTTAACTTTATCAGAGCCAAAGGTTTGAATCACCGCCAGTTCAAGGCATTTCTGACGGAGTTAGAAACGGAGCATGGTGATTTGCCTTATCACACAGAGGTGCGATGGCTAAGCCAGGGAAAGGTGCTTCAAAGATGTTTCGAGCTTCGTGAGGAGATTTGTCTGTTCTTGGACAGCAAAGGGAAAGACACAACACAACTCCGAGACGAAATGTTTCTGTGTGAAATGGCTTTTCTGTGTGACATTACGAGTCATCTGAATGCAATGAACTTGCAGCTGCAGGGTCGGGATCGTGTCATCTCTGATATGTACAGTACAGTGAAGGCATTTAAAACCAAACTGACTCTGTGGGAGACGCAGATGCGGAAAGAAAATTTGAGCCACTTTCCCAGCTGCCAGACCATGAAAGAGAAGCTCTCTACCAGTGCGTTCCCGAGCGCACAGTTGGCTGATAAAATAGGTATGCTTGCCGCTGACTTTCGACGCCGATTTGCTGACTTTGAAGCACAAAAAAGCAGGTTGGAACTGCTCGGTAACCCATTTGCTGTTGACGTGGAAAGCTCACCACCAAACCTCCAAATGGAGTTGATTGACCTCCAATGCAATGATGCACTGAGGGCAAAATATGCGGCAGTGGGTGCTGCGGAGTTCGCCCGTTTCCTCCCCGACACAATGCCCCAGCTGCGCATCCAGGCTGCTCAAACGTTGTCTATGTTTGGCAGCACATACCTGTGTGAACAACTGTTTTCTTTGATGAACTTGAACAAAACATCACACAGAAGTCGACTTACTGCTGAACACCTCCACTCAATTCTGAGGATTTCCTCAGCTCAGAGCCTTACCCCGAACATTGATGAACTTGTGGAAAAGATGGGACACCACCAAGTATCACCCTCAACCTCAAACAAGTGAACATTACTGTGCAATCACATATTTAGAGTTTTTACTCAGTTCAAGTTTAAAAGTTAAAGTTTAATATTTGTTTTCACTGCATGTTACTTCTCCTTAAACAAAGTGTTGTTTTTGATTAATAGATTTTTGCACTTTATTTTATTGTATTTCAATCCAATTATATTTTAAAAATATTTCAGTTGAGTGGATGATAGAAAATTGCTATTATTGTTTTTTCTTTGAAGTAAATTTAGCCCACTTTTGCTAAAATAGAAAATATAGGCTACTGATGGTGCCTTGAATACCGGTTTCTTTCATTTAATGTTCATGTTATGGGGATTTTTATATAAAGGAAATTTGTCTTTTGTGTCTGTTGAAAATTAAAGATTACTGACAGAGCCATAAGAAAATATTGCTTTATTTATCTGATCATATTGGAATATATTTGTTAGGTTTTCAGTAGGTTCAATTAGGTTCACTAGACTATATGCGTCATTTAAAAAATTTTCAATGAACATTCGAACAGTCCGGCCCTCGGCTTGTAGCTAAATTTTTTATTTGGCCCTCCGTCCATTTGACTTTGACACCCCTGACCTAGATCATCTTCATCAGACCTGGGCTCTGAACGTTAACCTAAAAAAAACAAATATAATGATATTCCAAAAAAGGTCTGGAAATAAGCATGACAAATATAAATTATATTTGGACACAGTTCTATTAGAACACACCAAAAACGACACATATCTAGGACTAAATATCAGCAACACAGGTCGCTTTCACATGGCTGTGAATGAGCTGAGAGACGAAGCAAGAAGAGCATTCTATGCCATTAAAAGGAACATCAAAATCGAAATTCCAATTAGAAACCTGGCTCAAATTTTTTACATCAGTTATAGAACCAATTGCTCTATATGGCAGTGAAGTATGGGGTCCAATCTCTAATAATGAATTTACCAAATGGGGCAAACATCCAATCGAAATACTGCATGCAGAGTTTTGCAAGACTGTATTGCAAGTGCAAAGAAAAACTCAAAATAACGCATGTAGAACAGAATTGGGCCAATACCCCCTCCTCATTTGAATAGAAAAAAGAGCCATCAAATTTGACAACCATCTAAAAACAAGTGACCCCAAAAACATTCCATCACACAGCTCTACAATGTCAAGAGATGAAAAAAGAGAAGAGTCCCATCAGCCAGCTGGTTCTGAGGCTCAGTTCACCAACTCAAACCAACCCTATTCTAGAATGGTGCTGGTATAATAGTATATTTTCATTCTGAAATAATTCCCTTGTATTTCTATGGTTGACGTCTGTGTGGTGGACTGAGGTCTGTGTGGAGACAGCATGGAGATACCTTTGACAGCTGTTTGGAGGACCTTTGACATTGGTGAGGGACTGGGGACCGAGGGGACCGCTGGGGACTCAGGTGCTTTCTCTACAGATTGGGGCTTATCAGCCATGTGCAGGGAGAGAGGGATCCCAGTGATGGCTGTCACCCCTCGTCACCCATCTCAATGTGTGAAACCACTATGGGGACCTTCACTGGGATCCCTCTCTCCCATAGTGGTTTCACACATTGAGATGGTTGACGAGCAGTCACAGCCAGGCCTACAGAGCCAGCAGTCTCTGGACGGTGCACATGTGCTGTTGGGTGGTGTGTGTGTGTGCTTACGTTTCTGTGTGTAAACTCAGCAAAAAAAGAAGCGTCCTCTCACTGTCAACTGCGTTTATTTTCAGCAAACTTGTAAATATTTGTATGAACATAAGATTCAACAACTGAGACATAAAGTGAACAAGTTCCATAGACACGTGACTAACAGAAATGGAATAATGTGTCCCTGAACAAAGGGGGGGTCAAAATCAAAAGTAACAGTCAGTATCTGGTGTGGCCACCAGCTGAATTAAGTACTGCAGTGCATCTCTTGCTCATGGACTGCACCAGATTTGCCAGTTCTTGCTGTGAGATGTTACCCCACTCTTCCACCAAGGCACCTGCAAGTTCCCGGACATTTCTGGGGGGAATGGCCCTTGCCCCATTCCCCGATCCAACAGGCCCAGACGTGCTCAACGGGATTGAGATCCGGGCTCTTTGCTGGCCATGGCAGAACACTGACATTCCTGTTTTGCAGGAAATCACGCACAGAGCGAGAAGTATGGCTGGTGGCATTGTCATGCTGCAGGGTCATGTCAGGATGAGCCTGCAGGAAGGGTACCACATGAGGGAGGAGGATGTCTTTCCTGTAACACACAGTGTTGAGATTGCCTGCAATGACAACAAGCTCAGTCCGATGATGCTGTGACACCGCGCCCCAGACCATGATGGACCCTCCAAATCGATCCCGCTCCAGAGTACTGGCCTCGGTGTAAAGTTCATTCCTTCAACGATAAACGTGAATCCAACCATCACCCCTGGTGAGACAAAACCGTGACTCGTCAGTGTCGAGCACTTTTTGCCAGTCCTGTCTGGTCCAGCGATGGTGGGTTTGTGCCCATAGGCAATGTTGTTTCCGGTGATGTCTGGCAGGTGCCTTAGAACAGGCCTTTAAGACCTCAGTCCAGCCTTTCTCAGCCTATTCGCTGACAGTCTGAGCACTGATGGAGGGATTATGCATTCCTGGTGTAACTCGGGCAGTTGCTGTTGCCATCCTGTTACCTGTGTGGTGATGTTCGGTGTGATGTTCGGATGTACCGATCCTGTGCAGGTGTTGTTACACATGGTCTGCCACTGCGAGGACAATCAGCTGTCCATCCTGTCTCCCTGTAGCCCTGTCTTAGGCGTCTCACAGTACGGACATTGCAATTTATTTCCCTGGCCACATCTGCAGTCCTCATGCCTCCTTGTAGCAGGCCTGAGGCATGTTCACACAGATGAGCAGGGAGCCTGAGCATCTTTATTTTGTTGTTTTTCAGAGTCAGTAGAAAGGCCTCTTTAGTGTCCTAAGTTTTCATAACTGTGACCTTAATTGCCTACCGTCTGTCTGTAAGCTGTTAGTGTCTTAATGACCATTCCACGGGTGCATGTTCATTAATTGTTTATGGTTCATTGAACAAGCATGGGAAACAGTGTTTAAGCCCTTTACAATGAAGATCTGTGAAGTTATTTGGATTTTTACAAATTATCTTTGCAAGACAGGGTCCTGAAAAAGGGACATTTCTTTGATTTCTGAGTCTGTGTTTGTATTTGTGTGTACGTGCGTGTGTGTTTGTTTTACGTTTGTGTGTGTTTGTGTGTGTGTGCCTGTCTCTCTTTGTGTCTGTCTTTCTCCCTCTCTCTTTTTATTTCCATCTCTTTCTCTTTTTGTGTGTGGATGGACAGGGTGTGGGTCCCTTGGCAATGATAAATGGGCCACTCATACGGTTTACCATATCCCGGGGTGTGTGTATGCTGTACATCTGCAGTTGCTGCCTGCATGAGAGCAATTGCCAGGCTCTAATGTAATGGTTGGCCCTGCATGATAATTGAATTTATGGACTCCCCAGGGATCTGTAGGGCAGTGATTTCTAGGGAATAGCATGAGGTTTGGTTTACGCCATCCTCTGTATTTCAAAGATAAGTATTCTTTTCGCAAATGGCCATGTTCAAGAATATAATCATATTTTATACTGCAATTTAAATTCTGGATATTATGGTAATTGTTACCTGCTCAATGTTCCAAGGGCAGAGCTACTACTAAGAACCTGCCAGAAATTAAATTATTATTTAGAAAATGTATTATTTCAATGCAATTGGGCTAAGAGAGTAAAGGCACTTCAGGCAAAAATGCTACACGACATGCTACTTTTTAAAGCATTTTGTTGTTGTTGTTGTTGTCATAATAGAAGGTAAGCACCTGTATTCTGCATTGTGGTGAACACACATTGTTTAGCCTACAGTTTGCCAGTCAGACAAATCCCCTTGTTACGCTTCTTCTAGCAGAATCCAGGCTGGTCAATATACTGCCAGCCTGGCAGGCAGACAGGCAGGCAGACAGTAAACTGCATGTATTATTGATGAATGAGGGGGAAACTGCACAGTGTTTTGTGTCCCTGATGTTCGTGTTGCAGTACTGGGCCAAGGAGATATCCTCCAGACCTTTGATTCAGCGAGAGCCTCCCAGCCTCAAACTGAGGTGCACTGTGTAATGAAGAGATTATTGAGTGAGAGAGGGACACACACACACACACACACACACACACACACACACACACACACACACACACACACACACACACACACACACACACACACACACACACACACACACACACACACACACACACACACACACATTCACAGATAACATTGCACAGACTGCATCTTGTGCACAATGTGGCATTGCACAGACTGC
Source organism: Oncorhynchus keta (assembly GCF_023373465.1). Lineage (NCBI taxonomy): Eukaryota > Metazoa > Chordata > Actinopteri > Salmoniformes > Salmonidae > Oncorhynchus > Oncorhynchus keta. The sequence goes on from NC_068450.1 coordinate 55,670,254, forward strand.
AGCTGGTGCACAATGTGGCCTTGAGAGACGCAGTCGTCTCTAATGAATTTAAAATCTCCTCCGGATCATGGAGGGGTAACAGGGGGTTACGGAAGGTCTAGTAATTCACTACTGAGAACCCTGTCTGTCTGTCCCTTATGAATAAATGACAACACAATGCTGTAGAATTACACAGCCATGCTAGGACTGTGTCTAGTTACTTTAACATGGAGCAATCAAGCCCAGTTGCATATGCTGTATAATATGACAGAGACATGCTTTGAAGTTATGATTCTATGTTTATACAATATGTATATATTTCCCTAATGATAGATTGTATGCGTACACCCAGCTCCAAATCCCATGCCTTGTTTCACAGGGGTTGGGTTAAATGCAGAAGACACATTTCGGTTGAATCGCATTCAGTTGTGCAACTGACTAGGCAGTCCAATGTTTCACTTTTCACTGAACAATTCTGTAGTAATATTTGGATGAAATCACTAGCCTTGCTTATTTCCCCACCGTGACCTTCCCAGGTAATAGCATGATAATCCCATTGAGTTCAATGTTAATCCTGAATACCCAGCTACAATCCCTAGGCAGAGCCACTCGCTAAACTTTGATGAGTCAGCAGAATCATGAAGCATCTCATCTGGCAGATTATATGACTGAGTATTAGTAGAACAGTACTATAATTGTTCTAGGATCAGTTTTTCCTTTTAGATCACAATCGATAAGATTATATGGACAAGTAGGACTTGCTCCTAGACCAGCACTCCTTACTCTTGAGACACTTTGTGAATATGGGCTTTGACAGTTCTCTTAGGAAGAGAAGGCCATCTACAGGACAGAGAGGGGAGAACATCAGTGAAGACAGTCTACTACCGTGCAAGCTAATCATAATCAGAGGTATCTCCTTTTTTAGTCACTCGAGACGTCAGGGTAAATGTCGCTTTAGAAAGAATGCTTATGCCAGCTTTTCTACTGATTGCCTGATCAGTTTTTCTCACATCGAGTTGATCCTCCGTTTGAAAAGGCCGAATGTAGTCTAGTCTAGCTGCAGCTAAATGTCAGTGGTTGGTTTTTAGCTCGTTAAGAGTATGCTTTCCATTATCAGGCTTGCTATCACTGGGCAAGGCCAATTGCCAAACGCATATAAAGTCTGTGGACAGCAAATACTTCAGCTGTGAAATACTGTAACGTCTCGCTCGGATTTTCTGGCAACGTAAAGATATGTTAAAGTTGGGTTTAACGGTTCTGGGCCTTGTTAAATGGCAGAAATTATACATTGAGCAAAAGCAGAAGACCGCTTTTAATGTAAGGTATGCTGTTACACGTGTGTTGTTATTGAAGTTCTTGGCAAGGCTTAGTATGAAGACGTAGGGGCACCCGTTCCAAATGGCACCCTATTCCCTATGTAAGTGCACTACTTTTGACCACGGCCCTTAGGGAGATTATCGAGTAGTATGTAGGGAATTGGGTGCCATTTGGGGTTGAGATATTATATATTTTTTAATCGCATGGTTGTTGTGCCTGGGGTGTTTTTAAGTAGATGTGGTTAACAAAAGGCACGGCCAATGGACAATTGTAGGAACGCAGGACAAATCACTGAACAGGGTCATTTGCAGTTGTGTTTGAGGCAAATTTGACCTTTGTATATGGAGGTGATATTCACATACAGTAAACATCTTTAGGCAATTAGTGTGGGTGTTTGAACAATTGGTCGAAACATTTTTGATGTAAAGTAATCCAGTACAATTTACCTTTCATTTTCTGATTTGAACTGTGTTTAAAACTGTTTATGTTAGAGTTGGCTCATTTTATGATAGAAAATGCATCCCTTTTGAAAGAGAAAAGGTCTAGTTTCCAAAAAGGTCACAAAACTTTCAAAAACGATTACTTCAACTCATGTTCAGTTGTTCAACTCCGGGTCGAACTAGTCGTGGTATTGGAACTCGTTTTGGGTTTGGTCCCGGTTGCAGCTAGGTCCAGCTCTAACTTGGCACCAGCCCTGCGACTGTGGGTTTATGTTCCTGTAGCAGCGTGTTATTTACGGCAGCCATTATGTGTGATGGAGAGGCTCCCTGGTGCGCCACATAGTAGCCCTGGGTTGACAGTCTTGTTGAAGAACTGGGGGTGGTTTCAGTTGTGAATAGGGTTTAATGTGGTCTGCTCAACTGCTTCAGCGAATTAAAACCGTTGTTGGGAAGAATTTGGGCCAAGTCACAGAGTTAGAGTAAAACATGGTTATTTATTGGACGGCTTCAACTCGAACACACTGGGCTCACAACTGAAGGAGCCAAGAGGTTTCCCCCCCTTTGGGAAAAAACGGTTTTGTCATTGTTTTGTATTTCATTTATATATTTTTTGTTGTCTGGAAATGGCCCTGGTTGTGGTGTTGCAGTAGCGTGGGACACTTTTTCCATTCAGTGTTACTTTGTCTTTCTCTTTTAGAGATGACATTTTGTTCATCGTGGTCGTTTAGAGGACACTCTTATCCAGAGCAACTTACATGTATCTTAAGACAACCATATATCTCAGTCATAGTAAGTACATCTTTACTCAATAAAGCAGCTATTAGCAAAGTCAGTGCTAGTGGGGGGGTGCGAGTCTTAGGCACCCTTGGGGAAGGAAGTGGTACGAGGAGGGGTGCTGTGGGATTATTTAAGATACTCTTTGAAGAAGTCGAGTTTCAAATGTAGTGTCAAGGAGTAGGGTAATAGTGACTATGTGGAGGGTATAGGGGTTTATTTGGTATTCACACTAACCATTAGTAGTGTCTAGCTGTAGGGTATAGGGGTTTATTTGGTATTCACACTAACCATTAGTAGTGTCTAGCTGTAGGGTATAGGGGTTTATTTGGTATTCACACTAACCATTAGTAGTGTCTAGGGGTAGGGTATAGGGGTTGATTTGGTATTCGCACTAACTATTAGTAGTGTCTAGGGGTAGGGTATAGGGGTTGATTTGGTATTCACACTAACCATTAGTAGTGTCTAGGGGTAGGGTATAGGGGTTTATTTGATATTCACACTAACCATTAGTAGCGTCTAGGGGTAGGGTATAGGGGTTGATTTGATATTCACTCTAACCATTAGTAGTGTCTGGGGGTAGGGTAAAGGGGTTGATTTGATATTCACACTAACCATTAGTAGTGTCTGGGGGTAGGGTAAAGGGGTTGATTTGATATTCACTCTAACCATTAGTAGTGTCTAGGGGTAGGGTAAAGGGGTTGATTTGATATTCACACTAACCATTAGTAGTGTCTAGGGGTAGGGTATAGGGGTTGATTTGATATACAGTTATATAGGTAGTTTGATTTGAGAGTAATAAAGAGTTGTTATATTAAGGCCTACATAGTATATATGGAGGTTTGAAATGTGTCATTCATGCGGTAAGGGCCCTGGTTTGTGCTACGGTAAGCTCCTTGGTTCCTCTCCTGTATGCTGCTTGAGCTAGTGTGTTGTTCAATAGCCACTAGATGGCCCTGCAGTACTTGTCTTGTGAAATTGTCCATCTTGGTTACCATGCAACGGACAACCTAATGAAGAAGATCTTGGTAGTGTTGCATATTTCAGAAATAACACAATGATGACGATTAAAGAGGTTTGTTCATTATTACTTTTTCAAATGAACTCATGTTTTATGTGTGATAGCCACGAAAGGTAAATATTTTATACCTGTATATTTTTTTAACAGAGGTGAAGGAAAGGCCATACTTTGTTTGCTCGAAGGCTCTATTCCTCATGGAGTGTTGAACTAGTTGATATTGGACAAGGTTATTCACTCAATTACAGTGACTCAGCACTTTCAATTTAATGGCCGACCAATGTTTTTATTATTAAGCACCTTTTAGTCTTTCTGTTCAGATGCAGTCACTAACGGACCTTGTTCAGGACAACAGTACAGAGAACAGAAGGACGTCAGGAGATGGGAGGCATGCTTTTATAAGATGTCCGCATAATGAGACGTCCGCATAGTGAGACGTCCGCATAGTGAGACGTCCGTACAGTGAGACGTCCGCATAGTGAGACGTCCGCATAGTGAGACGTCCGTACAGTGAGACGTCCGTACAGTGAGACGTCCGCATAGTGAGACGTCCGCACAGTGAGACGTCCGTACAGTGAGACGTCTGCATAGTGAGACGTCCGTATAGTGAGACATCCGTACAGTGAGACGTCCGTACAGTGAGAAGTCCGCATAGTGAGACGTCCGTATAGTGAGACATCCGTACAGTGAGACGTCCGTACAGTGAGAAGTCCGCATAGTGAGACGCCCGTATAGTGAGACGTCCGTATAGTGAGACGTCCGCATAGTGAGACGTCCGCACAGTGAGAAGTCCGCATAGTGAGACATCCGCACAGTGAGAAGTCCGTACAGTGAGACGTCCGCATAGTGAGACGTCCGTACAGTGAGACGTCCGTACAGTGAGACGTCCGTACAGTGAAACGTCCGTACAGTGAGACGTCCGTACAGTGAGACGTCCGTACAGTGAGACGTCCGTACAGTGAGACGTCCGTACAGTGAGACGTCCGCACAGTGAAACGTCCGTACAGTGAGACGTCCGCATAGTGAGACGTCCGCATAGTGAGACGTCAGTATAGTGAGACGTCCGCATAGTGAGACGTCCGCATAGTGAGACGTCCGCACAGTGAGACGTCCGCACAGTGAGACGTCCGCACAGTGAGACGTCCGTATAGTGAGACGTCCGTATAGTGAGACGTCCGTACAGTGAGACGTCCGCATAGTGAGACGTCCGCATAGTGAGACGTCCGTACAGTGAGACGTCCGTATAGTGAGACGTCCGCACAGTGAGAAGTCCATACAGTGAGACGTCCGCATAGTGAGACGTCCGTATAGTGAGACGTCCGTACAGTGAGACGTCCGCATAGTGAGACGTCCGCATAGTGAGACGTCCGTACAGTGAGACGTCTGCATAGTGAGACGTCCGTATAGTGAGACATCCGTACAGTGAGACGTCCGTACAGTGAGACGTCCGCATAGTGAGACGTCCGTATAGTGAGACATCCGTACAGTGAGACGTCCGTACAGTGAGAAGTCCGCATAGTGAGACGCCCGTATAGTGAGACGTCCGTATAGTGAGACGTCCGCACAGTGAGAAGTCCGCATAGTGAGACATCCGCACAGTGAGAAGTCCGTACAGTGAGACGTCCGCATAGTGAGATGTCCGTACAGTGAGACGTCCGTACAGTGAGACGTCCGTACAGTGAGAAGTCCGTACAGTGAGACGTCCGCACAGTGAGACGTCCGTACAGTGAGACGTCCGTACAGTGAGACGTCCGCACAGTGAAACGTCCGCACAGTGAGACGTCCGCATAGTGAGACGTCAGTATAGTGAGACGTCCGCATAGTGAGACGTCCGCACAGTGAGACGTCCGCACAGTGAGACGTCCGTATAGTGAGACGTCCGTATAGTGAGACGTCCGTACAGTGAGACGTCCGCATAGTGAGACGTCCGCATAGTGAGACGTCCGTACAGTGAGACGTCCGTATAGTGAGACGTCCGCACAGTGAGAAGTCCATACAGTGAGACGTCCGCATAGTGAGACGTCCGTATAGTGAGACGTCCGTACAGTGAGACGTCCGCATAGTGAGACGTCCGCATAGTGAGACGTCCGCATAGTGAGACGTCCGCATAGTGAGACGTCCGTACAGTGAGACGTCCGTACAGTGAGACGTCCGCATAGTGAGACGTCCGCATAGTGAGACGTCCGCATAGTGAGACGTCCGCATAGTGAGACGTCCGTACAGTGAGACGTCCGTATAGTGAGACGTCCGCACAGTGAGAAGTCCATACAGTGAGACGTCCGCATAGTGAGATGTCCGTACAGTGAGACGTCCGTACAGTGAGACGTCCGTACAGTGAGACGTCCGTACAGTGAAACGTCCGTACAGTGAGACGTCCGTACAGTGAGACGTCCGCACAGTGAAACGTCCGTACAGTGAGACGTCCGCACAGTGAGACGTCCGTATAGTGAGACGTCCGTATAGTGAGACGTCCGTACAGTGAGACGTCCGCATAGTGAGACGTCCGCATAGTGAGACGTCCGTACAGTGAGACGTCCGTACAGTGAGACGTCCGTACAGTGAGACGTCCGTACAGTGAGACGTCCGTACAGTGAGACGTCCGTACAGTGAGACGTCCGTACAGTGAGACGTCCATATATTCAGTCAACTTCCCATGGGCTTGTAGTCTATTTTGAAGCATCCACTACAATATTCACTGTGAATGACACACATGATGAAATGTGCATTTCACCCTCTATTGTAAGACAGCCATTGTCAGCTCCCCATGGCCTTGGTGGCTATTTGCTGTGTAGCGTTTGGACCAGTAACCGAAAAGTTGCTGGTTAGAATCCCTGAGCCAACAAGGTGGAAAGAAATCTACCATTCTGCCCTTGAGCAAGGCAGTTAACCCCCAACAACAAAAGCTCAAGGCGCCGATGATGTCAATTTTAAGGCTGCCCCCCGCACCTCTCTGAGTCAGAGGGGTTGGGTTAAATGCGGAAGACACATTTTGGTTGAATGCATTCAGCTGTGCATCTGACTAGGTATCCCCTTTTCTTTCCTTCCTCTCGAGGCATCCCCTATAACCTTCACTGTGAATGAGATACATCACGGAATGTCCATGAAACATGCTATAAAGAACGGTTATCAGTATCTGCAATATTCCAGGCACGATTTTCCTTTGCTATGATCACAGCCCCTAATATTGTACTTTATGTTCAAGTGAAGAGGAAATTCAGCAACTCTTGGCGGACATGAGGAGGATATGTCCAATTTCCTCTTCACCTCTTCACAGTTTCCTCATCGATTCATGCACATTAGTTGGAGAGCGAGGTGGTGGCAGTGTTCCTTTCACTTGGTACCGTCATTGTTTTCAACACAGTGTCAAGGCCTCTCCTTCGCCAAAAGATAACAACCTTATTTTTTGGCAAGAAGCGTATTACACCCTCGACAGAGGGAGATGGTTGAGTGGTTAAACCTACTGTACAGCTAAGAGGCTTACCCAGCATGCAGTGATCAATAGTTACATCTGTCACTTCCTGTAACTCATTTGGCCATTTGGCAACCCCAAACTCAACCAGCTTGTGGACGTTTAGATGTAAAGCAGGCAGTGTTTGGCCCCACACAACTTTAGCACAGAACCCCAACTTTATCTTTGACTTGAAACCTCTTCCTTGAGATGGCCAGACAGGACGGCAGGCCAGGCCGCATGGCCTTTGTAGTGTAGAATCTGACGTGTAGAATCTGAACCGAGGACTGTTTTTTTCTCTCTGGAGGAGCAACTTCTGAGGCTTCAGGACATGTTCCAATTAGGATCATAGAAAAGGAAATGGATGTTCTACTTTCCGAGACTCTATAGCGAAAGTTGATCATCTTTCAGCAGTGAGCCTGCAGTGGAGTCTTTGAAAACCATGTTTAGGAAAGACAAATCCAGCATTAGTGCAGTTGTTTTCCTCCCGTGATTCTGGCAGCAGGGTTTCAGCGAGTGTACAAAACATGAAGCACACCTGCTCTTTCCGTGACATAGACTGCCCAGGAGAATCCAGTTGAAAGCTATGATCCCTTATTGATGTTAAATCCACTTCAGTAGGTGTAGGTGAAGGAGAGGAGACAGGTTAAAGAAGGATTTTTAAGCCTTGATACAACTGAGACATCGATTGTGTATCAGCGTTAGGGACATCAGGGTTCAAGATGTAACTTATTACCACAGCTGCAACATGATTGCTGGTTGCCTTACAATTGTACATTTGAATCAACATCTTTGTTTTATTACAGTTAAGGGTGCTTCATTACACTGGGTATCCATTATGTGCCATGGCAACTGGGATGGCTTTAGGAGCTCTAGTTAGAGCTCTAGTTACATGGTGTGGTTCTCCTGAACTGTAAAATTACAAATGCACTGCTGAAATAGATGTTGTGACATAAATGTTATGACATAGATATTATGAAATGGATATTATGATAAATATATTTGTGACATGTAGATACTCATACTCAGACTTTAGTCTATGTTGCTGGTGGCTTTTCTATCTCTCTACCTTTGTTGGCTGGTAACAACACATATTAAAACCAGCAGCTAACCTGACTCTGTCCTTTCCCCCACAGCGACAAAAGCTGATTCATGTGCTAGAGGAAGAACGACGCCTGCGATTAGACAGTGAGAAGCAGCTTCGGGCGGTGACGGACGAGTCGGAGCTGGGCCGAGCACAGATGGTTTCACTACAGCAACACTTCTCCAGGTAACACGCAGCCCCTATGCACGCATACGCGCACACAAACAGTCTTACGCAGCTAACCTTGTGGGGCCATGCAAATCAGTCCCATTCAAAATCCAATTTTCCCTAACCCCTAAACCTAACCTTAACCCTAACCTGTACCCTTACCTTAACCTTAACCCAAAAACCTAACCATAACCCTAAACCAAACCCTAGTACCTAACCCTAACCCAAAACCTAATTCTAACCCCAACACTATTCTAACATTAACCCTAAACCCCCTAGAAATAGCATTTGACCTGGTGGGGATTTTTCAATTTACTGTTCTTGTGGGGACTTCTGGTCCACACACACACGCACACGCACACGCACACGCACACGCACACGCACACACACACACACACACACACACACACACACACACACACACACACACACACACACACACACACACACACACACACACACACACACACACACACACACACACACACACACACACACACACACACACACACACACACACACGACAACAGACCAGTAGGCTCCACCAGCTTACTATACCACAGTAGCATGACACAGGTCAGACACACCCTATATACTGTAGGCCTAGATACATTCTGTGCATGCTACCATCAGATTGCACTACTGTACCCATTGACGTAATGCCAAAGACTTTAATGCAACAGACTTTGCCACAGGTTTCAAACTAGGAGCCAATTTTAATTTACACCCCCCCAAAATTACACTGTCTTTGGTTCATTAGCCATCTCTGTTTTAAATCTTTTGTGCCGAGAAATTTTTATTGCAGTCCATCTCTCCTCGTACCTTTCTCCACTTCATTGGAGAATATAGACCTATCTCTTGGTGTATTACTTCATCAGTCAACCGTGACTGTATTGAAAGACACATTTTTTCTTTTATCTCTCCAGCATTTAAAATGAAGTAAGAATGAAGTCTTTGTCAGTTCTCTGACCGTGAAGAATGACTACTGCTTCGAGACTCCATTTCCCCTTTTTACTATATGGTCATTTCCTTCCTGCTACAGACTCATTGAGGTGTGACAGTATGTGAAAGAATTCACTACTCAGCACCACTCAGCTCGGAACTGATGTCATAATTAGGAGATAGTCATTCAATGCACTGCCTTACGAGAATAACCCGTGGATTTTTAGAATGAGCGCTTATCTTCCCATTTTAAATTGGGTGAGGAAAATCTGTCATATTAAAATAGTCTGACTTTGTAACTGAAATTAGTTGTCTGGAGTTAGTTGCGCAGAATGACCTCTAAACGTGGTGGGTCATTGTTGTCATCTAGTGTTTAACTATGGGGTTAGTCCAGCTGTGGTACAAGTCCAGTTATGGTATTAGTGTTTCTTCTCTAAGTTTTGCAGGTAGCCTAGTGGTTAGTGCGTTGGACTAGTAACCGAAAGGTTGCAAAATCGAATCCCCGAGCTGACAAGTTAAAAATCTGTCATTCTGCCCCTGAACAAGGCAGTTAATTAACCCACCGTTCCTAGGCTGTCATTGAAAATAAGACTTTTTTCTTAACTGACTTGCCGAGTTAAATAAAGGTAAAAAAATAAATCAATGAAAATAAATGACTATTGTAAGAAATCTGATGTTCTTAAGACCGCAAACTGTTCTCCAAAGGGTGTTTGTGGGCTAGTGGTTCCTGTCGCTGCCCTTGGTCAAGGCGTCTGGAGTTCTAGCATCCCCTAAAAAATCGACAACAATGATGTCAGAAGTGGGATTCGAACCCATGCCTCCAAGGAATGTCAGATGTGTTACAGTGTAGTGGCAATTGTGGCAACTCACCCGCTTCACTCAACCGCATTCACAGCAGCCTTGATGGCTAACACACTGCAATGCACATCAATTAAACGTTCATTAACTTAGAACCCAATCATTCTATATGGTGTCAAACATAATGGACTAGAAGGTGTTAAACAATCATCATGGGACATTGTCATTCCAGCCCACAAGCTCAACATACCCATGTCCCACAACTCCGTATCATGCTCAGTCTTGGCTGTGGCATCATGTCACCACTATCTATATGCGTATCCATCAACATATTCATTCTGCCGCGGAATTACTTTATCCATATGTGGGTGTTCAGTATGGATTAGATTTTGCAGTCAGCACAGACAACACAGTCAGCTCAGACTTGCTATTGTGTGTCTGTATAGTAGCTAGCTGCCCCCCCCATATGGAATCATGCCTGAGGAATCGGGCACAGATCATTCAACACAGAGATCTAATAAAAGTCAGTGAGCGGCGGAGACATCGTATTTTGTTTACATAACTGCCTGTCGCCAGTCTTTGTCCCTATTCATATCGCCCTTCCCTGACTGCCTCAGTTATGGCTGCCATCAGTCTGATCCCCAATCAGTGTCTGACTCAACCAGCCATAGCCTTATTATTATGTGTTCTGTCACATCATCCAGAGTCTAGGCTGATCTCAGATCTGTTTATATTCTGGGCTATCGCTGGCGTGGACCAATGAATCAGCTGATAGCGTTAGCATAACGACGCCCGATGTCCCAGAGCCCGAATAAGCGAGGCAGGCTAGACTGGGTGTGCATGTATGTGTGTAGGGGGAAAATATATTAGGCTTATCTGTGATTGGGTCCTGCTCTAGTCCCTTTGTGACAGATGCTTCCGTCGCCAGGCGGTTGCCTCTCTCCAGACGGATTGTTCTTATTGGCTGTGACTCCTGTGGATGACTGCGTGCCTCCTCGGCCCCTTGACTGTGGAAGAACAATGTAGACGGGGACTCCATTATGTCCTTATAATGCTCAGCGAAAAGACACTTTCCCACCACACTGAACACTATAGGAGATGAAGTGCTTGGCATTACTCAACTGGTATAATTCTCCCTGTATTGCTCATTGTCAGTGGTGGTGGATGGCAGTAATTTCAACAGGCATTGCTAGAAATGTGTTTCTTTGTCATTGTATTGCTCTTGTTTCTGTACCTTTCGGTGCCTATTAAAGGAGGTTTCCCTGCAGTGACAGGACATAGAGGAGATAAATGGGTTTAGAGAGACTCAGTGTCTTGTTGAATACATAATGTTTGTTTTTGTATGTTGGAGTGTCTGGCTGCGTCGGTGTGTGTGTGTGTGTGCTTGTGTGTGTGTGTGTGTGTGTGTGTGTGTGTGTGTGTGTGTGTGTGTGTGTGTGTGTGTGTGTGTGTGTGTGTGTGTGTGTGTGTGTGTTTATTGCGTACGTGTGTGTGTGTGCTTGTGTGTTTATTGCGTACGTGTGTGTGTTTGTGTGTGTGTGTGTGTGTTTTGCATGTGTACCCGGCCTCTCATTGGATTATCATGTTTACATGAGAGCCAGTAATGTGTGGCGGTGGTCGTAGTGGCAGATGGGACATCTGTGTGGTCACTTTAATTATGAGCTTACCAGCCAGTAAACCAGTCAGTCAGCAGACTGCTCACACTGTCTTCAGCCTGAACCTTTGACCCACTTGATAATGCCAGCTCTGCACTCGTAAGTCACTGACACACACACACACACACACACACACACACACACACACACACACACACACACACACACACACACACACACACACACACACACACACACACACACTGTGTGTAGTGCTTAGTTCAGGATGATTGAGCATTTTGTGCCATCCAAAAAGGGCATTTCATTACTATATTGTTTTCTGAATTATTACTTGCAATCCCACTAAAATCTGATTCTCCAGTGAAATAACCTTCAATTGTACCTGTTTCTTTGGTTGTCAAGGATAGAACCTATGTGTCCTGCATACATCTAGGCAACACATATCCTACGTCCCAAATGGCACCCTATTCCCTACATAATGCACGACTTTTGACGAGAGCCCTATGGTCCCTGCTTTGAAAGTAGTGAACTATATAGGGAATATGGTGCAATTTGGGATGCAGGACCTACGTGCCCTGCATACATCTAGGCAACACATTTCCTACGTCCCAAATGGCACCCTATTCCCTACATAATGCACGACTTTTGACGAGAGCCCTATGGTCCCTGCTTTGAAAGTAGTGAACTATATAGGGAATATGGTGCAATTTGGGATGCAGACATAGCCTACCATTCATTTCTCATCAGAAGAGGATAGCCTCATCCCATGAATGTGTACTCATAGATAATATCCAGGAATTATGGAGGTTGACATCTAATCTCTTAGGGTGTTTTCACAATTGGCCTCTTTGAGACCATTTTTTCAGATTTGTTTTTGTGCAGTGTGAACACTCCAAAGGAAATCAGACCCCTCAAAAGTGCCCCTGAAGCAAACCCGAACTGAGACCATCTCGAGAGGTGGTCTGAGTTTTGTTCTCTTGAATTCCACTAGCCGTTTCCATTTTTTTAGGGCAGTGTGAACACAAAGCTCCCCAGGTTCGCTTCTCATTATTCCGGCACCACACACTAGACTACTGCAACACCGTTTCCTCTGACATATCCCCTCACAAAGAGAGAAGATGATGACGTGTAGGTTCGCAGAAAGAAAACGTGCTGTTTTTGGATATTGATTAGCGATGCACAGACATTACAACATTTGTTTGGAGTTTTGTACTGACACGATGTTCTGAGATTTTTTTTTGCAATATGTTGTATAAAGGCTGAGAGCCTTGTAAACTGTTATTCGATTATGGGGTTTGAATAGTGTAGGAAGGCAACAACATATTTTGGTGATTCAATGCTAGCTCTTAAAGGGGCGTTGGGTGTACAATTTTCAATTACAGCATTATTTCATCTGCAGTTATTATTCTGCTATTCATTCTGTTATCAATAATACACTGCTCAAAAAAATAAAGGGAACACTAAAATAACACATCCTAGATCTGAATGAATGAAATATTCTTATTAAATACTTTTTTCTTTACATAGTTGAATGTGCTGACAACAAAATCACACAAAAATGATCAATGGAAATCAAATGTATCAACCCATGGAGGTCTGGATTTGGAGTCACACTCAAAATGAAAGTGGAAAACCACACTACAGGCTGATCCAACTTTGATGTAATGTCCTTAAAACAAGTCAAAATGAGGCTCAGTAGTGTGTGTGGCCTCCATGTGCCTGTATGACCTCCCTACAACGCCTGGGCATGCTCCTGATGAGGTGGCGGATGCTCTTCTGAGGGATCTCCTCCCAGACCTGGACTAAAGCATTCGCCAACTCCTGGACAGTCTGTGGTGCAACGTGGCATTGGTGGATAGAGCGAGACATGATGTCCCAGATGTGCTCAATTGGATTCAGGTCTGGGGAACGGGCGGGCCAGTCCATAGCATCAATGCCTTCCTCTTGCAGGAGCTGCTGACACACTCCAGCCACATGAGATCCAGCATTGTCTTGCATTAGGAGGAACCCAGGGCCAACCGCACCAGCATCTGGTCTCACAAGGGGTCTGAGGATCTCATCTCGGTACCTAATGGCAGTCAGGCTACCTTTGGCGAGCACATGGAGGCTGTGCGGCCCCCCAAAGAAATGCCACCCCACACCATGACTGACCCACCGCCAAACCGGTCATGCTGGAGGATGTTGCAGGCAGCAGAACGTTCTCCACGGTGTCTCCAGACTCTGTCACGTCTGTCACATGTGCTCAGTGTGAACCTGCTTTCATCTGTGAAGAGCACAGGGTGCCAGTGGCGAATCTGCCAATCTTGGTGTTCTCTGGCAAATGCCAAACGTCCTGCACGGTGTTGGGCTGTAAGCACAACCCCCACCTGTGGACGTCGGGCCCTCATACCACCCTCATAGAGTCTGTTTCTGACCGTCTGAGCAGACACATGCACATTTGTGGCCTGCTGAATGTCATTTTGCAGGGCTCTGGCAGTGCTCCTCCTGCTCCTCCTTGCACAAAGGCGGAGGTAGCGGTCCTGCTGCTGGGTTGTTGCCCTCCTACGGCCTCCTCCACATCTCCTGATGTACTGGTCTGTCTCCTGGTAGCGCCTCCATGCTCTGGACACTACGCTGACAGACACAGCAAACCTTCTTGCCACAGCTCGCATTGATGTGCCTTCCTGGATGAGCTGCACTACCTGACCCACTTGTGTGGGTTGTAGACTCCGTCTCATGCTACCACTAGAGTGAAAGCACCGCCAGCATTCTTTCCAATTCCTAATCTTACCTCCACTCCAAGTTCAAACTCATTTAGCTTTAGTGAGAAAAAGTCATGGCGGCTACAAAAGGCGACACTACAGGTGACATTTTCACCCGGACTCGAGTATTAGCGACGGAAAAAGCCTCCAAGAAGAAGAAGAAGAAGGAGCAAGAGAACCCGCTCCCCCCCGAGGCACAACGAATGCCAACCTCGCACTCTGTCGAAGACATCCTTTCTGAGTTGAGATCCCAACGTACAGAACTAAACACTAAATTAGATGCCATTAACTCTCAGCTCAGTGCGATAAGGGGCAAGGTGACAATCCTGGAAAACGCTTTGCCTGACATCAACAACAAGAACCATAAACGCTGGACAAGGCAGAGGGGCAGATCCTATCCATGGAAAACTTATTTACAGATGCCATGGAAACAATAGCATATGCTAAAAAGAAAATCGAGCATCTGGAAGAGAAAACAGAGGACCTGGAAAACAGGGGGCGAAGGAATAATTGTGTTCTATTCAATCTGGGCGAAAAATAAGAGGGAAACATGCCACTGATCCACTACCTACAAAACAAACTTCCCAAGTGGCTCCACATGTCCACCGACAGGCCCATAGAACTCGAGAGAGCTCACCGAGCACTGAGGCCCCCACCAGCAGCCAGACAACCACCGCTCCCAATCACCATAGGTTTCCTGAGATTCACCGACAAGGAACGAGTCCTACAGGCGGCGAAAAACAACACCATCACAGTGGGAAACGCCAAACTCGCTTTACACCAGGACCTGTCCGCTGGAATACGCCGAAAGCCCCGAGAATTTGACGAAGTGAAGAAATACTCCATTGACCGAGGCATCTTCAGGGGATTCAAATACCCAAACGAGCTCAGGATTCTTCACCAAGGAGCCTTGCGACACTTCAAAACTCCCGAAGAGGCAAAATGTTTTTTGAAAGACAATCCTGGCCAATGAGAAACAGACCAATGACTAAATGCGATTAATGCCATTACTAAAGGAGGTAAGACGACATATAGCCGATATCCAGAGACCCACCCCCTAAATGTCATTATAGCCGTCCAATTTATATTTATTTTCCTTTAACTGAGAGGGATGGGCTGTATAGCCTAACCTAGGCCTACTAATGCTTCAGCCTACTTTTATTTCCCTGTCTTTTTGTTGCTATTATTACTTGGGGTTCCCTATGTTCCTTGGGGGAGGTATGTGTAGGCTGGGCTATTGATTTTATTTTTCTCCCCTCTTTTACTGTGGTCTGGACGAGGGCAACTGTGTCATTTACTCAATGCGGGGTGGAGAGGATGAGGCATTTCTTTGGTGGGGAGAGGGAGACGTTGTGCGTTGCTAACTGTTCCTGGCTTTTGTTTTATTCGGAACACAGAATTGAGACTGAGCAGGGTGGTAATAGATCCAACGGGATGTGTCGAGTTGTTTGGGAACTCGGCTGGGGTGTTCAGAGATTATTATTTTATGTACACCATTTATTTTCCTTTTATGTGAACGCAGCTGTAACTACTATCCACTTTTACCCAGCGATGACTTGCACTAAAGTTCGATTACTGCTCGATGACGATGACTAGTACCTTAAATCTATTGACATGGAACTGCCATGGTCTAGGGCATGCAATAAAACGAAAAAAGATACTATGTGCTCTAAAAAAGGAAAAAGCAGACATCGCGCTATTACAAGGGACACACCTCTGTGATGCTGAACATGCCAAACTCCGCAGAGCTTGGGTGGGACAGGTGTATTTCTCATCTTTCAAATCAAACAGTAGAGGCACAGCCATACTTATCCATAAAAATGTTCCATTCATAATTGACAAAAACATATCTGATCCGGAGGGGAGATTTATTTTGGGTCACTATATGGTCAACCAATTACTATATTAAACATATACGCCCCTAACACAGATACTCCTGCCTTCATGTCAAAAATTATAACCCTATTCAATGAGCATTGTGTCTCCTTTGGCGGGGTGGCTGGAGATTTGAATTGTACCCTTAACCCAACCCTCGACAAATCATCTCAAGTCCCCACCACAAATCCTAGATCTGCAAAGATGTTGAACTCTCTTACTAAAGAGATGGGACTGATAGATATCTGGAGAGAGACTAATAGCTCATCTATGGACTATACATACTACTCTAATGTCCATAACACCTACTCCCGTATAGATTACATTTATATCCCAAAGAGTTTCATAAATTCAGCCACTTGTACAATCGGACCCATAGCACTTTCAGATCACGCCTTTGTCCACCTCCGCTTTGACCTCTGCAAAAACATCCCGAGGTCAAAGAGCTGGAAATTCAACACCTCCATGCTATCAAACGATGTGTTCTATACATTGGTAACTACATGGATAGACAACTACACACAAGACAATAAAGATTCTCCTGTTTCTCTGGCCACAATGTGGGACGCTGCTAAAGCCACACTAAGAGGTCATCTAATTGCATATGCTTCATCTAAGAAAAAAGCAATGGAAGCACACAGGCTAGATCTTGAGAGGGAGCTGGAATGCTATGAAAAAATACATAAACAATCCCTAGACAGTACCACCTGGAGTCATCTTAAAGCAGCCAAAGCCAAACTGAATTTGGACTACACTCGGGAGATAAAAAAAAGTTTTCTTTACTAAACAGAAATACCATGAGTATAGCAATAGGCCCAGTAGATTGCTTTGCTTACCAATTAAAAAAGGAGCAGTTGCTCGCCAAAAGACTAAACACTCTTCTTCCCAAAATAATAAAAGCGGACCAAACCGGATTTATTAGAGACAGATACTCTTCTGATAACATTCGCCGTCTTTTTGATATTATTGATCAAGTAAACGCACAGAAGACCCCTGTCCTGCTGGCTTCACTGGATGCCGAAAAGGCGTTTGACAGGATGGAGTGGAGCTTTCTGTTTTCAGTCTTAGAAAAGTTCAATATGGGCCCAAATTTTATTAAATGGATCAAATCACTATACTCTCATCCAAATGCCATGGTGACTACCAATGGACTGAACCAATGACAGATTCCCTCTGGAACGGGGCACAAGACAAGGGTGCTCGCTGTCCCCGTTGCTCTACTTGTTGGGGGCAGAGCTGATAAGGAGCAATCCAAGTAGTATGGGTGTTTCTGCAGGCGGCCTGCAGCACAAGATTTCGCTTTACGCAGATGATGTCTTGCTCAACATATCCAACCCTGAGAAATCCCTCCCTCTCATTTTAGACACAATTGCTCAGTATGGCAAGTTTTCAGGTTATAAGATCAATTTGAACAAATCCACTGTCTGCCCTCTCAATATTACACTCACCAGCTCTATGAAGACACTATGTCCTCTCCAATGGAAAACACAGGGGTTTCAATACCTCGGGATCTTCATAACAACAGATCTGAATAGCCTTTTTAAGGAAAATTATCTTCCACTCCTGGATCGAATCAAGAACGATCTCCAAACCTGGATCTCCCTCCCAATTAGCTTAGTAGGAAGAATTAATGTAATCCGTGTGAACGTCCTCCCTAGATTGAACTACTTATTTCAGATGCTCCCATGCTATCACCCAGTTTCCTTCTTCAAAACAACTAACCAAAGCATCACCATATTTATATGGGGCAATAAAAAACATAGGATCAAGTTTTCCACTCTATCGAAACCTGAATCTAAGGGTGGTCTTGCCCTTCCCTCCCTTCAATTGTACTACTGGTCTGCCCAAATCCGCAACATGCTAACATGGATAACAAACAGACAAGAGTCAACGTGGATTCAGATAGAAGCCCAATCCTGTGGTTCATTGCCCTTAAGCTCAATTATATTCATTAATAACTTTAGTGAAGTGGGCAACATAGCCAAAACCTTTGTGATTTACAGCACCCTACTAGCGTGGAGGGACTGTAAGAAAAAATGTCAGTCTCTCGATGTGCAAAACTGATAGAGACATACCCCAAGCGACTTACAGCTGTAATCGCAGCAAAAGGTGGCGCTACAAAGTATTAACTTAAGGGGGCTGAATAATTTTGCACGCCCAATTTTTCAGTTTTTGATTTGTTAAAAAAGTTTGAAATATCCAATAAATGTCGTTCCACTTCATGATTATGTCCCACTTGTTGTTGATTCTTCACAAAAAAATACAGTTTTATATCTTTATGTTTGAAGCCTGAAATGTGGCAAAAGGTCGCAAAGTTCAAGGGGCCGAATACTTTCGCAAGGCACTGTATATGCACCAAGGAAAATAAATAGATTAAGAAAAATAAGTTTTTATTTTATTTTATTTTTTTCAAATGTACTATTATTATTATTATTATTATTTTTAAGCCTGTCACATCTGTGAATGTGTTTTGTTGGTTGATTGAAAAACAAGAAAACTTTAAATTGAAAAAAAAAGTGACCAAAACATCAGCCAGGAAGCATAGGAAATGAGAAATGGTCTGTGGTTATCACGTGCAGAACCACTCCTTTATTGGGGGTGTCTTGCCAATTGCCTATAATTTCCACCTGTTGTCTATTCCATTTGCACAACAGCATGTGAAATGTATTGTCAATCAGTGTTGCTTCCTAAGTGGACAGTTTGATTTCACAGAAGTGTAATTGACTTGGAGTTACATTGTGTTGTTTAAGTGTTCCCTTTATTTTTTTGAGCAGTGTATATTCATGTAAATATTATCTTCTGATCATTATTATTACGCCTCATATTTTAAATAAATGCAGTCTATTAGCTTCCAAAATGTGAGTAGGTATATCTAGCTGGCTGATAACATGTTCGGATGGAATGGCTTCTCCAGCACTTTGTTAAAACCCAGAATGCATTAGGTGAATGTTGGGAAAAAATATGAGTTCCTTTCTAAACATAACAATGTGAAGTCAAAGAGGCCTCGGGCCACAAAATAGGTGAAGTGAATTGGCAAAAGAGTTGAGTTCTCATTCAAAGGCAAGGGCCTTTTTGCAATTTTTTAGCATTTTTTTTAACCCCAGAGTTCACTTTAAAGAGGACTGAGATCGGTTCTTTTAAAGAGGGCATTATGTGAAAATGGTCTTAAATAGACTGGCAAAAATGTATTTGAGTATCTTTAATGAAGTCACATTGAATGATGATAGTGCATTGAAATAAGGTTAGAATAGAACCTCTAACTTTCAGTCATGAAACATCTTATAAACATCTTATCATGGGGCGGCAGGGTAGCCTAGTGGTTAGAGCGTTGGACGAGTAACCGAAAGGTTGCAAGTTCGAATCCCCGAGCTGACATGGTACAAATCTGTCGTTCTGCCCCTGAACAGGCAGTTAACCCACTGTTCCTAGTGGAAATAAGAATTTGTTCTTAACTGACTTGCCTAGTAAAATAAAGGTTAAAAAAATATATAAAAAAATAACAATAAATAAAGGACCACTCCAAATAGTATAAAGATAAAGTACTACAAACACATATCAATATTTTGGTAAAACCTTCATAGCCTGCAGGAATAATGCTTTATAACAATGTTATGAGCCTTTATGGGCCTGTCTTAAAGGGCTGTCTATATGTAACAACTATATTTCTTCAGTCGAACTTCCTTTAACATAACATGACACCATTTTTGTGAAGTTATTAGAGTCTGTTTTAGTTTTGCCTTTCCACAGCCTGGTCTCATAGACTAGACGTAACATAGTAAATGTAAATTTGGGATGCTCAAATTAGTATGATATGTTATGTTTGGTATGGTTACTTAAGACAAAAACTAAAGTAGGTTGGTTAGTCAAGGTGGATGGACAGGCGTATAATGCAATGTCTAGCAACCCAAATGTGAATGTCTATTAAAACCTAAAGTTTCGAGTGCGAATCTAATCATGGACATCTTTAGCATTTTATCTAATTTCCAACTTTTCAACTACTTTGCAGCTACTTTGCATGTTAGCTAACCCCTCCCCTAACCTTAACCCTAACCCCTAACCTATCTAACATTAGCCACCTAGTTAGAATACGTAATATATCATTTGTTTAGCAAATTTGTAAATATAAAATATGAATAGTTATTCGTAACATATCATACAAAATGGGTGATGGACATCCACAAATTAATACATACCATATGAAACGTAACATATCATACTAAATGGCGTGTCCCAGATTTACCTACAGAATAATACGGAATGCTCTGAGACCAGGTTGCTTTCCAATCTTCTGTTTTGGAAGACCAAGGTGTTCTGTGATGATATGAGAGAGTTATGTTAATGAGCTCCTTATTAGATCTGTAGCACCTCGCTGTCTCCCTCCTTCCTTCTCTCTGATCAGGGAATAGAAAAAACACACACATCAGAGAATGCCTAAGAGTGAAGCCAGACGAACCCCAGGGAAGCGCAGCTTCTTACTAGCCCCAGCGGGGATGTGTGTTTGCTTCCTCGGTGCTTTCTTTTTGGGAGGTGAATGTAAGGGCAGGAACCTGATCAAAACAATCGTTCAGTAGTTGGTCGTCTGGCTTTCTTCTCCATGTTGTACACAAAAAGACGTCATAGTCTCTGTTCCCAGTTTTGTGTTTTCCTTTGTGTTCATGTCTGTCCTTAGATCAGCAGGTCTGCATTCCTTAAGGGACTGGTCACTCACACACTCGAACCCCACCAACACACACACACACACACCCTCCCCCATACCCTATCCAGCTGAGCATTAAAGGGGAGGAGACCCCAGCAGGAAGGTCACATGGTCGGCCCCTGACTTGGGTCAGCCCTCAGGGAGCTAGCTTCCAGATTGGTCGTCATTAAAACTCAGGGATTAGAAGACTTAGAGCCCACACAGCCCACCCTGTAGGCTATTTACACACACACATTGGCCAGACACTGTAGAAAGAGGACAGAGGACAACGGGAGACCAACTAACAGGAGCCCTCTCAACTTCTCGAGGGCTGAAGTTTGACCAGTTAGTAGGACAGGAGCAGAGTTACATAGGCAAGTTGCGGAAGATGGAGGTGAAAGAAAGTGGCTGTATGGACTTCACTAGAAGTTGACCAGACTGGACTGGATTTTAAGGAGAGCCTGAGTCACATCACCCTCAGCTGTCTAGCCCTCCTCCACCCCTCCCTCCTCCCTACAGTCAGACGGGATGTCCTGTGGACAGGCAGAGACCGGGGGACCCGGGGGCCACTGGGGCCCCCCATCCAAAGTTTCCACTTAGGGTTTGGCCTGAAGATGAGGGAAGCAGTTTTCAGGTAATGAAAGATCCAGGCTCGTTCTGCTTCTCACTGTCTCTATTTGTCTTCAACACTTGTCTACTGTACTCTGGAATACTCGGTAGCATGCTGGAGAACTCTTAAACCTGCATACTAAAGCCTATGTGTTGTGTATAAGGTCATGGCCACCTGCGATAATATGCTGGCTAATCAAATGCCTAACTCCAAGATACTGACCTATGCTCTCCTTCTTGACTTTCAATCAGTTTTGCCTCCACAAGTTGTGTTCCTTGTCAGGATATGGGAGACATATGGACTACAGGCTTGTGAGTATTAATAAAAACAGCAGGTGATGACTCTTGGTCTAGATTTACAACTCTGTGGAGTTTTCTGTCTGCACGCTACTGATGGGGGGGGTAGGATGATGCAAACAGGCAGAAATGAGTGGATGGACATTCAAGTCCAGACGTGTTGTTTGGAGAATCATGCTTGGTTTCAGACTGCTGAAGCTGGCCCCCACTATTACCACGGTCTGAGAGGGGAAGGGAGGAGAGGAGAGAGACCACAGGGTCAGGCTATACAAACAATACAGACCATGGTCATGTGCTTACCTCGTTAGTGTGTTAGCGCGTTCCTGGGCCACAGTTGTACTGGCGAGTTATCACCCGGCCACAGCTAGCTAGCTAACACACACATTCCCCTGATTCCCAGTGAGCTCGGTGATTGCGTCTGTGTGCACTCATGTTCAGAGATCAATGCCCTTTTAGGCTAATCAAACACCCAATACCAGCCCCAAAGTGTTTCATTTGAAGCATTTCAAACAGGGCCCCTCGGTCTGAGCAGCTGCGGAGTTGATTTGTGGCGCTGGTCCACACCCCGCACATCTGGTGGTGTCTTGAGGAAAAAAATGTCTCATTTGATATTCTTTGAAGCTACTTTGCTTTTCCATTCACAGCCATCAGACTTTGCTGTTCACTCACAGCCATCAGACTTTGCTGTTCCACTCAGCCATCAGACTTTGCTGTTCCACTCACAGCCATCATACTTTGCTGTTCCACTCACAGCCATCATACTTTGCTGTTCCATTCACAGCCATCATACTTTGCTGTTCCACTCACAGCCATCAGACTTTGCTGTTCCACTCACAGCCATCATACTTTGCTGTTCCACTCACAGCCATCATACTTTGCTGTTCACTCACAGCCATCAGACTTTGCTGTTCCACTCAGCCATCAGACTTTGCTGTTCCACTCACAGCCATCATACTTTGCTGTTCCACTCACAGCCATCATACTTTGCTGTTCCATTCACAGCCATCAGACTTTGCTGTTCCACTCAGAGTCGTCAGACTTTGCTGTTCCACTCAGCCATCATACTTTGCTGTTCCACTCACAGCCATCATACTTTGCTGTTCCACTCACAGCCATCATACTTTGCTGTTCCATTCACAGCCATCATACTTTGCTGTTCCACTCACAGCCATCATACTTTGCTGTTCCACTCACAGCCATCATACTTTGCTGTTCCATTCACAGCCATCAGACTTGTTCCATTCACAGCCATCATACTTTGCTGTTCCACTCACAGCCGTCAGACTTTGCTGTTCCACTCAGCCATCAGACTTTGCTGTTCCACTCACAGCCATCATACTTTGCTGTTCCACTCACAGCCATCATACTTTGCTGTTCCATTCACAGCCATCATACACTCACAGCCATCAGACTTTGCTGTTCCACTCGGAATCGTCTGACTTTGCTGTTCCACTCACAGCCATCATACTTTGCTGTTCCACTCACAGCCATCATACTTTGCTGTTCCATTCACAGCCATCATACTTTGCTGTTCCACTCACAGCCATCATACTTTGCTGTTCCACTCACAGCCATCATACTTTGCTGTTCCATTCACAGCCATCATACTTTGCTGTTCCACTCACAGCCATCATACTTTGCTGTTCCATTCACAGCCATCATACTTTGCTGTTCCACTCACAGCCATCATACTTTGCTGTTCCACTCACAGCCATCATACTTTGCTGTTCCATTCACAGCCATCATACTTTGCTGTTCCACTCACAGCCATCAGACTTTGCTGTTCCACTCAGAGTCGTCAGACGTTGCTGTTCCATTCACAGCCGTCAGACTTTGCTGTTCCACTCACAGCCATCAGACTTTGCTGTTCCACTCAGCCATCAGACTTTGCTGTTCCACTCACAGCCATCAGACTTTGCTGTTCCACTCACAGCCATCAGACTTTGCTGTTCCATTCACAGCCATCATACTTTGCTGTTCCACTCACAGCCGTCAGACTTTGCAATTCCACTCACAGCCATCAGACTTTGCAATTCCACTCATAGCCGTCAGACTTTGCTGTTCCACTCACAGCCATCAGACGTTGCTGTTCCACTCACAGCCGTCAGACTTTGCTGTTCCACTCACAGCCGTCAGACTTTGCTGTTCCAATCACAGCCATCAGACTTTGCAATTCCACTCACAGCCGTCAGACTTTGCTGTTCCACTCACAGCCATCAGACTTTGCAATTCCACTCACAGCCGTCAGACTTTGCTGTTCCACTCACAGCCATCAGACTTTGCAATTCCACTCACAGCCGTCAGACTTTGCTGTTCCACTCACAGCCATCAGACTTTGCAATTCCACTCACAGCCGTCAGACTTTGCTGTTCCACTCACAGCCATCATACTTTGCTGTTCCATTCACAGCCATCATACTTTGCTGTTCCACTCACAGCCGTCAGACTTTGCTGTTCCACTCACAGCCATCAGACGTTGCTGTTCCATTCACAGCCGTCAGACTTTGCTGTTCCACTCACAGCCATCATACTTTGCTGTTCCACTCACAGCCGTCAGACTTTGCAATTCCACTCACAGCCGTCAGACGTTGCTGTTCCACTCACAGCCATCAGACGTTGCTGTTCCACTCACAGCCGTCAGACTATGCAATTCCACTCACAGCCATCCGATGTTGCTGTTCCACTCACAGCCGTCAGACTTTGCTGTTCCACTCACAGCCATCAGACGTTGCTGTTCCACTCACAGCCGTCAGACTTTGCTGTTCCACTCACAGCCATCAGACGTTGCTGTTCCACTCACAGCCGTCAGACTTTGCAATTCCACTCACAGCCGTCAGACGTTGCTGTTCCACTCACAGCCATCAGACGTTGCTGTTCCACTCACAGCCGTCAGACGTTGCTGTTCCACTCACAGCCATCAGACGTTGCTGTTCCACTCACAGCCATCAGACGTTGCTGTTCCACTCACAGCCGTCAGACGTTGCTGTTCCACTCACAGCCATCAGACGTTGCTGTTCCACTCACAGCCATCAGACGTTGCTGTTCCACTCACAGCCGTCAGACTTTGCAATTCCACTCACAGCCGTCAGACTTTGCTGTTCCACTCACAGCCATCAGACGTTGCTGTTCCATTCACAGCCATCAGACTTTGCTGTTCCACTCACAGCCATCAGACTTTGCTGTTCCACTCACAGCCATCAGACTTTGCTGTTCCACTCACAGCCATCAGACTTTGCTGTTCCACTCACAGCCATCAGACTTTGCTGTTCCATTCACAGCCATCTGACGTTGCTGTTCCATTCACAGCCATCAGACTTTGCTGTTCCATTCACAGCCATCAGACTTTGCTGTTCCATTCACAGCCATCTGACGTTGCTGTTCCATTCACAGCCATCAGACTTTGCTGTTCCATTCACAGCCATCTGACGTTGCTGTTCCATTCACAGCCGTCAGACTTTGCTGTTCCATTCACAGCCATCAGACTTTGCTGTTCCATTCACAGCCATCAGACTTTGCTGTTCCATTCACAGCCATCAGACTTTGCTGTTCCATTCACAGCCATCTGACGTTGCTGTTCCATTCACAGCCATCAGACTTTGCTGTTCCATTCACAGCCATCTGACGTTGCTGTTCCATTCACAGCCGTCAGACTTTGCTGTTCCATTCACAGCCGTCAGACTTTGCTGTTCCATTCACAGCCATCAGACTTTGCTGTTCCATTCACAGCCATCAGACTTTGCTGTTCCATTCACAGCCATCAGACTTTGCTGTTCCATTCACAGCCATCAGACGTTGCTGTTCCATTCACAGCCGTCAGATGTTGCTGTTCCACTCACAGCCGTCAGACACATTAGCGATGGATTGGAGACGGTTAGACTGATAATAAGTGTCAGTTCTATATTTAAACCACCCACATTATTAGAGGGTTTGTTTGTTTATGATGTTATATTTCTCTGTCCCCACCCTCCCTTGTGCCGCAATTAACCGAGTTACAGGAGTTCCAATGTAGTCAGGGAATTGGAATGATTGAGTTTATTTAGGGGGATTAGGGGAAGTTTTGAAATGTTATTTAATTTCAGAGGCTGATCAACTTGGAGAGGTTATTCAGATGAAACAGTCTGTCTATCATTACTGTATAGTGGTGACAGAGTCGTTAGTGGGAGGGGAGATCACTGATCAAAAATATACTTATTAGCACTGTGTAATCTATGTCTGTAACCAAGACCTGATACACACACTCTACTTTAATCTGCACTCTTAAGTCACTGACACGCGTGCACACACACACACACACACACACACACACACACACACACACACACACACACACACACACACACACACACACACACACACACACACACACACACACACACACACACACACACACACACACACACACACACACACACACACACACTAATTCACTTCCGCTACGGATTAACCATGTTGGTTATGATGATATTTTACAGGCGTACTAAACGAGGTCAGATTACAAGCCTGTGTGAAAGTAGGGCATCCGTTGGTTCACACATGATCAAGGCTTTCCTGTCTTGCCACTGTTCAAAGGGCTGCCGCTGGATAGGATGCAGACCAGCAGACTGCCCGTGGCACAGTGACATGGAATATGCAGTGACCTTATGGAAGTTGTATGGATCTGGTGGCGGCAGGCAGGCAGGCGGGTGGGCGGGCGCTGTCTATGGCGTAATATGAACACCTGTCCATCACATGATCAGGCACGTAGACTGATACTGATACGCATGGTCAATGCATAGAGACACTTGTGCCTTAATAGCCACTACTAAAGTCATTTATTTCGAGGGTTGAGCCAGTGAGGTTTCTTTCTCCTCTATAGCCGTTGCTATTGTGTTAATGGACGCTTCCGCCTTGTTCTGTTCATTTTGGATCCTTTTCAAAAACCTTATCCCGAATACATTATCCCGAATGCTGATCAATAAAAACATTGGGGGGGCAGTTGTGGGACTGCTGTGCTCCTGGCTGTTGTAACGGTTTTCCTCCTCTTCTTAGGAGGAGTAGGAAGGATCGGACCAATATGCAGCGTGGTAAGTGTTCGTCATTTTAATCAATAGTACTGAACACTAAAAACACCAAAAAAACTAAAAGAACAACCGAAACATTTCCGTCTGGTAAACTACATACAAAGACAGAAAACAACTACCCACAAATCATAGTGGGAAAACAGGCTGCCTAAGTATGGTTCTCAATCAGAGACAACGATAAACAGCTGCCTCTGATTGAGAACCATACCAGGCCAAACACAGAAATACAAAAACATACAACAACACATAGAATGCCCAGCCCAACTCACGCCCTGACCAAACTAAAATAGACATAAAAGAGGAACTAAGGTCAGGACGTGACAGCTGTGCTGTGGAGTAATACGATTCATCCTGTCATCCTCCCTAAGTGTCTCCTCTGGGGCCCGTCAGTGATATTCTGTGCTGCATGTGGGCCGCACATGCTACCCTTCACACGCAAATATGCAGTCACACACACACACATGCACATAACCCTACCGCAGATCCCCTGGGAGCCTCAGAGGGCTAGAGGCCTCTGCTGGGAGCCCCTTGGCTCACTGCTAGCTCACTGCTAACAGCTTACTGCTAACTGCTTCCTATGCTCCCAGCTCACTGCTAACTGCTTCCTATGGCCAGAGATATACACGTGGAAAAACATAATGGATTTGCTTGAACACCAACCTCAACTAAAGGAGGGAAAAGAGGTGGAAGAATTAACTCAAGTCTTATCCGTATGTCCGTGCAGTGACTTTTTGGTCACATGTTTGTGAGAATTGTACCCTATGTGACACGGTACTTCACTCAAATGAAATGAAAATGGTGGAAGCATCCTGGAGGTTGTCGTTATCTCTCTCAGTAGAATAGGAGGCTGTAAAACAGTGACATGACTGCCTTGGCCTGCCTGGCCTCTGACTGTCTCACTCGTCCCTTTGATGTCCCCCTGCCTCCCCGTCATGCATGTCTCATTGTCAGGGGTCAAAGGTGACTTCAAAGAGCCAGTGGTCCTAGGGTTTAAGGCATTTGTAATGCTTCCCCTGTGCTAAAGGGGAACGGTGCCCCCCCCGTTTTCCGCTTTAAACAAAACTGGATGTGTATCGCTTGGTTTAGAGAACGAGTGCAGAGACGCCAACAGCATTTGTCCTGAGGGCTTTATTAGGGGTCCAGGTCTCCCAGTGCCTTCTAAGGTAGGAGGAGAGGGTAGAGGCCAGGAGAGTCCCCACTACAATGACCCATTCTGGTCGAAAAAACACAAAACAAAAGTTTGAAAGAGGATAAAGAAGTAGCTTAGCTTAATCTATCGGCCTGCCGGGCAAGTACATGCATTTATAGAGGTTGAGGAGATTTAGTGGAAATGAGAAAAAGAGTGTTCAACCGGAAAAATGGAACTTCGCAATGCTGAGTCGGATAGTTTGGGCGAGTTTTCCAGGAGCTGCTGCCAGGTGAAGATAAGGCGATAATAATATTTATCCATCAAGTCATGGTGACCCCTCGTGACCCCAATCCAGCCACAACCTGATGATTGTTCCCTACTCTTTTTTTTTTGTGGGAGAGGGGGGCTCAAGACTTTTCAAATTCTTCCTTTGTCAAACCTGGTTAATGGGGGGTTTGGGAGAGCTCAGCTCCTAATACCGTGTTGATGGAGTGAGAGTTTGGACCATGGCTTTTCCCAATGAGCCCGGAGGCTGCAGTAGCCAGATAGAACAATCCAACCCGCTCACGGTCTCACTCTTTCTCTCATGGTAATATGTGTCCTGAGAAATATGTCTGTTTGTCTTTGTCTGTCTGCCCGTCTGTCAATTTGTGGGATTATTGCTTGTGCACAGTATTGACATGACGACACAGCAGTCACTTACATAGCAATAGAAAGTGCTGGTTTCAACTCAGCCTCCCTAATCCCTGGCAGCTAATAAAGCTCCACATGTCTGCTGTCCATCCATCCATCCATCCATCCATCCATCCATCCATCCATCCACCCCTCCACCCATCCATCCCTCACACTCATCCCAGGCTGAGTGATCCCTATCCTGGCTTCCCCCCTGTGGCCACAGACCTGATCCCTGGTCGTAGCCTAGCCTAGCTTCGACACAGCAGGGGCTGTCCTCCTCTGGCTCAGGCTTAACATGGGACATATGGGAAAGGGTTTCCCTCCCCCTTTACTTCTCCCTCCCTTTGGACTTCCCTTACCAGACCATGATCCTGACTGGGACAGCATAGGGATTGGATAATGACCCCACCACAAGGCAGGCCACCTCATAGAAAGCGAGACTGGTTGAGACTGGCCTGCGGGTTGTGTGTGGTTCATGATTCCAAGCCAGCGACGAGCTAACGGACGACCATCCAAACATGCTGGCAGTGTCTGTTCGATGGGAAAAGCACTCAGGCTTGTATGATTGTTGACTGGCCTATTTTAGGGGACCCACATTTTGCTCTGTGTCTGGGTCATCCGGTGACACTGAGTGCTGAGAGCAGTGCTCTCTCTGAGTGCAGGCTGGCTGGTCCGTCTGCTTGTCCCCATGGAGCTTAGGGAAGTGTGCACGGTGTTTGTGGCATTGTTTAGGAGAAGGGATGTTTGTAAGAACCCCAACGGACCCAAATTCAGCAACATGGGGTAAGTTGAGGCAATCTGATCAGTGTGAGCGTTTTAAAGATGTGTGTGTGTGTCGTTCTTTTGCTAAATCCTTGGTTGTGCATGAAGCATTGTTAGAGGTACCTCTGAGAACTAATTTAATTTCACTAGTATCCGTTCTACACCCGGAATAGCGCTTGATAGTTTTTATTGACAGGTGATAAAAATGGCGTCCCATTTGAAGTCTGGACGGCGGTGAACGTTTTCATGGCTTTAATGGCAGGAAGCTGCAAATCTGTGTGTCAATGTTTGGGCCATCTGAAAGCAGCTGAGACATGAGTAATGTGAGACACAGGAAGCAGGGGAGACCACCACACAGGGTGTTCTACCTCTAACAGGCCAGTTTGGTCCATCAATGGTTTGCATGTTCTGATGACTTGTCAAACACACCTCATTCAGCTCATTCAGACATCTGGCTTCCTTTATATATATATGCCATTTAGCAGACGCTTTTATCCAAAGCGACTTACAGTCATGTGTGCATACATTCTACGTATGGGTGGTCCCGGGGATCGAACCCACTACCCTGGCGTTACAAGCGCCATGCTCTACCAACTGAGCTACAGAAGGACCCCATTGGATTGTGTGTGTGTGTGTGTGTGTGTGTGTGTGTGTGTGTGTGTGTGTGTGTGTGTGTGTGTGTGTGTGTGTGTGTGTGTGTGTGTGTGTGTGTGTGTGTGTGTGTGTGTGTGCGGGTGTGCCTGATACCTGGGGCTGGAGATTGATTGGAGACTTAATTGTACTTCCTGGCTGTTGCCGACGTGTTTGAAATTCAGCTGTTGCAGTCTGGGGGTCAAACGAGTCAGGCTTTGCTTTCTTTAATCCATCCCTCCATCCTTCCCTTCCTCCCTCTTCTCCAGCGAGGTCCTCAATAGAAGGTCACGTACAACCACTGAGATTGTAACCACATTATGTAAAATCTGTTCGGAAACAGATTTATGTTATTTTTTTTGTGTGTAGAATCAAAGCTATCTTTCACAAGCATTTTTTCCACTTTGATTGTTATCAGCTCTAATGGGTTGGGTTGACATCAAGTAGAGTTGATAGCGTAGAGATCGAAGTGTTTCACACAAAAATAGGAAATTCACAACAGATTTTAAATGGCAATGTTATTACATTTAATATCATAGACAAATGCAATGGCTGAAGTTGTTGGGGAGTTAAAGATCATAGACTCTGGCCTATATTAAACAGCGCATGTGCCACTTGAGGATGTTTTGAAATTGTCGATGGATTACAGTTAGGATCTTAATCCAACTTTATTATTAGAGATAAATGAAATAAACACCCAGGATCTTTTAAACCGTTCTCACTCTATTTGATTACATATAAACCATATTTTTTTTTAATTAAAAAGCATTATGCGCTCAAAACAACCTCGTAGATCTCCCTCCCCTGTCCTCGCAAATTAAACTACTAAATAGCTTCAGAAAACACTATAATTCCTAATCAGTACACCATCAAAATGTGATTATCAGGGGTAATTGTCCAAGACAGTCCTATTTGTGATGCTCCCCCAGATGAATCGGAGGGAGAAATGTGGTTAGAATTAATGGGAGCTAAACTTGAACCCGCCTTTCAAGAGGACGACAGAGACAATAGAACTAAATGTTATCTTCAGGTATGTGTATCTTCATGTATGGTGCTGAGGGATGAGATGTGTCATATGTAAATTGTAGGCTAGTAGCTGAAAAGAAACCCGATAAAGATTTGTTTGGCTTCCTCTCATATGTCGCTTTTGAATGCCAACGCTGCATTACATCTTGTCATAGCGTTACGACTTGTCATAGCGTTACGACTTGTCATAGCGTTACGACTTGTCATAGCTTTATGAATTGTCATGGCATAACCACGCCATGGCATTAAATCGAATCTAATTGGATTTGTCACGTGCTTTGTAAACAACAGGTGGATACTAACAGTGAAATGCTTACCTACGGGCCCTTCCCAACAATGTAGAGAGAAAAAAAGAGAAATACTAGAAAAATAATACGAGGAGTAAATACACGAGTAAAGACAACATGGCTATTTTCACAGGGTACCAGTACTGACTCGATGTGCAGGGGTACGACGTAATTGAGGTAGATATGTACTGTACATATACAAGTAGGAATAAAGTGACAAATAATAAACAGTTGCAGCAGCGTATGTGATGTGTCAAAAGATACCGTGTGCAGATGTTCCGGGTAGCTATTGGTTAACTATTAGAATAAGCTGTTCAGCAGAGCATTTACAACTAGTCCTGACCGTCACGGTATGGTGTCAGGCACCTTGTAGCTCAGCATGTACTATGAAGTCAGACTTTGTCACCTCTCTGCAGTGGCTTCCATCCATATCCATGGTCCCTTTATCCCCCTCTGCTCTCTCTCTCTCTCTCTCTCTCTCTCTCTCTCTGCTTATATTGGTGCACATACAGGACCCTGTGACCAAACAGTCTGGGGAATCCAACGCATGTTGAAGTCATTCCCTTCAAATCAGCACTGGAAGCCTTGTGTGTGCGCGTGTGTACGAGCGTGTTTGCTGCAGGAGAATTGCTCTGTCCATCTCTCCTGGCCAGGTTGTAGATTCAGAATGGGCCTGGGCGTGTCCAGCATTGCTTGTTGGGACTTTTGAGGCACACCATGTGCTCTCGTGATCTGCCCTGAATCAGCCCCTATTAAAAATACACAAAGAGACCCTTTCAGGTGCTGGCTAGCCGCAGCCACCAGACCTCCGGCCTAGAGCCCCTAGTCCTCATCTACAACACAGGCCAGCCAGAGGAGAGGAACATCAAAGGCCCCCATCATCCTGTCACTTAGCCATGTAGAGGTCACCGGGGTCAGACCACTACCTCTCTACACAGTGACGTTCTGTCTGTCTGGTAATGTGGCGGAGAATGTGGAGAATCTGATTTGAATATTTTTGTTTTTTTGTGAAGAAAAGATTTTGAGGGAATGAAATGTGAAATGAAATCAAGTTGTTTTGATGAAGCAGGATTTTTATTTATTTTTTATAACCTTTCATAATACCTAATGCCTTTGCTCTCCTATTCATCTAGTGAATCAAAGTAAGGGCCAGGAGTTATTCCTTACGACGTGATCTGACCAGTAAAAACTCATGACCCTGGTCATACTGTAGACACACCAGTAGGTTTGTGCAGAGGATGACTGAATCCCACTGTGTTTCAGCTCAGCCATATTAGCTTCCCAACTAAAGTTAAGTCAATCAACTCTGAATGAGTCCGTTACCCCGTGTTGGTTACTTCCAATACCATACTAATCTGATTTAGTATGTCATTCAGTCATAAAGTCCTTGACCTGGCCTGACTACAATGTCCCAGTCCCACACCCCTTATCCCTGACCACAGTGATTAAGGACAGTGTCCTAGGAGAGCTACAACAATTTGCCATAGACCTGACTACTCACTCAGCCTCTCAGTCAGTCAGCTAGCTAGGCCTGATTATAGCCGGCTTTTCTCTGGCTTTCAACTCAGCCTGCCAGATTGCATGGCTACTACGATGGCAGAGCACAGCCCTGCCTACGCTGAAGCCGCGGCTTTGCCGTCGTACAACAGTTCAACTGTGAAAACCGCGACGGGAAGACAGGCAAAAGAACAAAACAACAAAACAAAACAAACATGGCTGAGTTGTCTTCTCCAGAGTGTGTTAAAGCCTGAACAATTAACAGTGTCAACCGTCAACTGTTGAAGGGATGATCAGAAGTGTCACCACTTAAAGGTGACTGACACTGACAGGGAATTCAGTGAGACACAAGTCGGTTTCCCCAATGCTGTCAAGATAACGTGATGTTATCTGTACTTTTGCTGTCTCTTTGCCCATGACATGTTGAATTCCGTTCCTAAGATAGTGCTCTTGTGACACACCCATCTGTCCATCCCATGGTCATGTACCTGGCTACAGTAGGTCCCTGGCTAGGTCCCTGGCTGTGTCCCTGGCTTTGTCCGTGTGATGATTTGGAATTCGCCTTCGTTTTATCAAAGTCTGGCCTTCTCTCCCTGCTCCACAATGGTATTCCTCTCCTGAAATGTCACTGTGGTTTCATCGCTCCATCTCTTTGTACTCTGACTTGTAGGCCTATTTTCAGCCGGGTCAATGGAGGGAGCCCTATCCTAGACAATCTCCCTAAAGATCCAACTCTCACTGGATGTGTTTTAAAAAAAAAACTGGAATAGGCCTGGGGAGAATGTAGAGCAAAAGGTAATACCATTGTAGTAATTCATATGGGAATCAGGGGTGAGGTGTAGAATATTGATATAGGCTGTGGGGTAAAAGTCTCTGGTTTGCATTGAGAGAAATCATTATTTGGCACAAAAATCGAGGCACAACAGTAATCACAAGTCCCATAGAGTCACTGAGGCAGAGGCAGGCAGGCAATACTCTGCCTCAGTGGATGCACTTCTGAACCTCCCCAGCACCATATGTACCCATTCAGCACCACATCGTGTGGTGTACCACATACTGTGGTGGGAAGGGACTGGGGTACGATCCAAAACCCACCGTCCGCTCTTGTGTTGCTGGCTCTAAACCAATCTCCCCCTTCTTCTTCCGTCTCTGTTTGTGTGTGTGTGTGTGTGTGTGTGTGTGTGTGTGTGTGTGTGTGTGTGTGTGTGTGTGTGTGTGTGAATGTGCAGGATGGAAGAGACAGTGCGGACGCTGCTGCAGAACCAGGGGGTGCTGGAGCAGACAGCCGTGGACACTGTGGACATCATGAAGGCCTACAAGGTAACACCGCACTGCTCAGCACTTCTCCAAAATGCTCTTTATAAAGCCAAACCGTGGAGGCTTGTGTAGGAGGAATGCTTTGTTTGGTAACACAGGCCATGCATTAGAATAAGTTGTTGTTATTCATCATCAATTAGGAGTGTGTGGGTGTGTGTGTGTGGGGGGGGGGGGGGGGTAGATCAGCTTTAATATTGGAGATAGATTGTGGCTTTTATCAATATAATTGTATCTTTACCAACCTACAAAAGTTTGGGGTCACCTAGCAATGTCCTTGTTTTTGAAAGAAAAAAATCTACGATAATCTACAATGAGCATTTTTCTACTGCTGGCCATGCTTTCCACCTGGCTACCCCTACCCCGGTCAACAGCTCTGCACCTCCTACAGCAACTTGCCCAAGCCTCCCCATTTCTCCTTCACCCAAATCCAGATAGCTGATGTTCTGAAAGAGCTGCAAAATCTGGATCCCTACAAATCAGATGGGTTAGACAATCTGGACCAACTCTTTCTAAAATTATCCACCATAATTGTTTGCAACTAGCCTGTTCAACCTCTCTTTCATATCGTCTGAGATCCCTAAAGATGGGAAAGCTGCCGCGGTCATCCCCCTCTTCAAAAGGGGAGACACTCTAGACCCAAATTGTTACAGACCTATATCTATCCTACCCTTCCTTTCTAAAGTCTTCGTAAGCCAAGTTAACAAACAGATCACCGACCATTTCGAATCCCACCGTACATTCTCCGCTATGCAACCTGGTTTCCGAGCTGGTCATGGGGTGCACCTCAGCCACCCGCAAAGTCCTAAATGATATCATAACCACCATCGATAAAAGACAATACTATGCAGCCGTCTTCATCGACCTGGCCAAGGCTTTCGAATCTATCAACCACTACATTCTTATTGGCATACTCAACAGCCTTGGTTTCTCAAATGACTACCTCAACTTGGTTCATAAACTACTTCTCAGATCAGAGGGCCTGTTGTCCGGACTTCTGGCAGTCTCTATGGGGGTGCCACAGGGTTTAATTCTTGGGCCGACACTTTTCTCTGCATATATCAATGATGTCGCTCTTGCTGCTGGTGATTCTTCTCTGATCCACCTCTACGCAGACGACACCATTCTGTATACTTCTGGCCCTTCTTTGGACACTGTCTTAACAAACTTCCAGACAAGCTTTAATGCCATACAACACTCTTTCCGTGTCCTCCAACTGCTCTTAAATGCAAGTAAAACTAACTGCCCGCACCTGCCCGCCCGTTTAGCATCACTACTCTGGACGGTTCTGACTTAGAATATGTGGACAACTACAAATACCTAGGTGTCTGGTTAGACTGTAAACTCTCCTTCCAGACTCACATTAAACATCTCCAATCCAAAATTAAATATAGAATCAGCTTCATATTTCACAACAAAACATCCTTCACTCATACTGCCAAACATACCCTTGCAAAATTGACTATCCTACCGATCCTTGACTTCGGCGATGTCATTTGCAAAATAGCCTCCAACTGCAAACAACAAGCAAACTGGATGTAGTCTATCACAGTGCCATCCGTTTTGTCACCAAAGACCTATATACTACTCACCGCGGCAACCTGTTTACTCTCGTTGGCTGGCTTCATATTCGTAAAGGTGAAATAAAATGTAAAAAGATACAAAATTTGCATCATAAACGGGAAATGGAGGTATGGCAGTATACATTTCAATTAGCCTAAATCGCGCATTAGCTAGATTTCTTGTGGGTGAACGTAGGGAGTATAACTCTATGGCTGAATCTCCTATTCCTTATGCAGAGCACAAGCGTTGACCAGGGCTCATAAAGTATTTAGCACTAGGCATAACAGGAACAGGGTGCCTTTTGCGGTTTAGAGTCTCTCTCAGCGGTGGACCATATTTCCACCCAGCCAGATACCCTGTGATTATTCAAATGATGGGTATTATACAGAAGAACAGCAGCCCAAGAATTAATCAACCTGAGTGGATTATTAAACATGGAATTAGGATCTGTCAACATGTGCCAGTGGAGGGGATTGACTTCGCTCTGATGTGTGTCAGTGTGGGGGATCGATTTTGCTCAAGCTTATGTGAACGGATGCAGAAAACATACACATGTGGAGAGACACATATGTTAGGTTGCCGAGATGACTGTACCTACTGTAACCAGCAAGCAATCAGACATAACAGGGCTGTGGTAATAAGAGCAAGCTCTCGATTAATGGTGCCATTACTGGGGGAGAGATATGGGTCATATTCATTATGCACCAAACGGAAGAAAACTTACTCAAACAGGGAGGGGCGACCTGAACTTGTAAAATAAGAAATGCTTAACTTTTTTACAAATGAATACAACCCTGGTTTCAAAGTGCCTGCAAAACAAAATAATCAAACAAAGTCAAGATTGAGAACCGATTGGAATAGTCCTTTAAAGTTCAAAGCAAAATGTAATGCTAGTTGTTGCCAAGGACAGCATTTCCAATTCATGTTCGGGAGGGACGACTTGATTTGGAATGCATTTGTATATGGCGGCGCTAGCAAGGACTCAACCTCATCTATCAATGTCTCCAGCCATGGCTGTCTGCGTCCGTGAAAAGCCTATCATCAGACTTGACAATTAACTGTCAAGGGGGGAGAAGGATTGAATGAAAATTTAACAGAGGTGAACAGGTGTACATCAGGCGATAACAACAGAAGGCTTTGGTGAGATTTTTTTTTTTTTTTTTTTTTTTTAAAGGTCCATTTACTTGCATTGCAAAGCTCATTGGCTGGCTATAGACATGCGTTGAGGTTTACACGACATCTGACTCCCAGCTCAATTGTAGTTTCATCCCTCTCTGGTCCTTGATCAGATTTGGAATAGGATGGAGATAAGAGGGTTTGTGAAATGGATGTTGCAAATGAAAGGGCGGTGACCTCCTCGATCGGACTAAAGCCATGCATGTTGAGTATTTAAAGGTGCCCCAATCTCTCCTATTGAAATGTACCTACATCTAGGATTCATGGCAACTATATCACCCCAGAGGCGGTGTTGTTTTTTTTTAAAGCACATTCACTGCGTACAGTTTCGTCCAGTAAGCGTTTCACATTATCGGCATATCACTTTGTTTTGGATGCAAGAAATCCATCATAAATCCCCACTTGTAGGGTTTTTGTATGAAATTGTAAGGAAAATTGTGTTTGTTGTAAATACAGCATATTAGATTTAACAACAGGCCAAGCTATGGTTTTCATATGTCTCAATAT